>NW_027257611.1:0-165432 GCF_043159975.1 Macaca nemestrina
TGAGGATGTTTCCGTTTTCACCGTGGGCCCTCAGTGCGCTCCCAGATAGCACTATGCAGATTCCACGGAAACGGTGTTAGCAAACTGCTTCGTGAAGACTAAGTGGGAACTCTGTGAGATGAATTCACGTTTCACTGAGAAGTTTCTCACAAAGCCTCTTTCCAGTTTTCATTTCACGATAGTTCCTTGGTCACCATGAGCTTCATTGCGCTGAGAAATAGCCCAGTGCAGATTGCAATCAAACAGTGTTAGCAAACGGGTCAGTGAAAAGGTGCGTGGAAGTCTAGGAGTCGCATTCACATGTCACAATGCCGTTTCTCCGAAGGCTTCTTTCCAGTTTGTATCTGAGGACGTTTCTCTTTTCACCATATCCCTCCGTGGGCTCCCAAGAGTGGTGTAAGCCTTTGAAATGAACTCACACGTCACAAAGCTGTTTCTCAGAAAGCTGCACTCCGGTTTTTCTCGGAGGATATTCCCTTTCTCCCCACACTCTCCAAACCCATCCGAAATATCGGTTCTCAGAATCCACAAAAACAGCGCTGGGGAACGGCTCCAAGAAACAGTGATGTAACTCGGTCAGATGAAGTCACGTATCTGAAAGCAATTTCTGAGGAAGCTTCTGTCATTTTTATCTGAGGATACTTCCTTTGTCACGGTAAGCTGCGTAGCTCCAAGAAGTCTCCCATTGCGGATTTCAAGGAAACGGTCTTGTCAAACTCATCACTGAAGAGAAAAGTGTAACTCTGTGAGGTGCACTCACACAGCGCAATGCAGTTTCTCACAAAGCTTCTTGCCAGTGTGCATCTGAGGCTATTTCCTTTTCACCGGAGCCCTCAATGAGCTCCCAAATATCGCTTTGCAAATTCCACGAGAACAGTCTTCGCGAAGGGCTTCAGGAGGAGAAAGCTGCAATTCTGTGAGATGAATTCACAGATCACAAAGAAGTTTCTCAGAAAGCTTCCCTCTCCTTTGTAACGGAGGATATTTCCTTTGGCCCCGTAGTCCTCAAAGGGGTCTGAAATATCAGTTTCCAGATTCCACAGAAACAGGGGTTGCCAACGGCTCCATGAAGCACAGGTGTAATTCAGTGAGTTGAAGTCACACATCACAAAGCAGTTTCTCAGAAAGCTTCTATATTTTTGTTTTCGAGCTGAGGTTATTTGTGGTCTCGGAGCTCCACTGTGTGTCTTAGAGCAGGTTCTGCGAAAACACTGTTAGCAAGCTTCTCCATGGAAACAATGATAGAACTCTGTGAGCCGAATTCACCCACAGCAAAGGAGTTTCTGAGGAGAAACACCTTTGAGTTTCTGAGGAGAATCCTCCGTGCGGATTTGTCTGAGTCTCGAGATTTCACGATTCACCATGGGATTCAACGCTATCCAAGATATCACTCGTGAGATTCTACAAACACAGTGCTAGCAAACTCCTCCAGGAAGGACTGGTGTAACCCTGTGAAATGAATTCACACATCACGAAGCAGTTTCTCAGAGAGCTTCCTTCCGGTTTTTCTCGGAGGATAGTTCCCGTCCCCCTATACTCTTCAAGCGCATCCGAAATTATGAGTTCTCAGAATCCACAAAAACCGTGCTAGGAAACGGCTCCAAGACCCAGTGATGCAACTCCGGGAGCTGAAGTCTCGTATCTGAAAGCAATTCCCGAGGAAGCTTCTTTCATTTCTTATCTGAGGATATTTCCTTTGTCACCGTAAGCTGCATAGCGCTGAGAAGTATCTCGTCGCAAACTTCAAGAAAACGAGGTGCTGGCAAACTGATCACTGAAGAGAAAAGTGTAACTCCGTGAGGCGCATTCACACACCGCAAGGCAGTTTCTCAGAAAGCTTCTTTTCGGTTCTTATCTGAGGATATTTTCTGTTCCCCGTAGCCAACAATGAGCTCCCAAAGATCACTTTGCAGAATCCACGGCAACGGTGTTAGCAAACCGCTACGAGAAGGTAAAGGTGAATCTCTGTGTGGTGGATTCAACATCACAGAGCAATTTCTGAGACAGCTTCTTTCTAGTTATTATCGGAGGATGTCTCCGTGTTCACCATGGGCCTCAATGCGCCCCCAAATATCACTTTGCAGATTCCACGGAAACAGTGTTAGCGAACGGCTTCCTGAAGACTCGGTTGTAACTCTGTGTGATGAATTCACGTATCACAGAGAAGTTTCTCACGCAGCTTCGCTCACGTTTTGCATCGAGGGTATTTCAGCGTAGGCCTGAATTCGAACCAAAGTAGCCCTCCTCAGGTTCCTCAAAGACCGTGTTAAATGACTCTTCCATGAAAGGGGCGTGTAACTCTGTGAGATGAATTCTCACATCACAATCCAGTTTCTAAGACAGCTTCTTTCTCATTTTATCTGAGGATATGTCCTCTGTAAGCTTCATTGCGCTAAGAAATATGCCATGGCAGATTTCAGGAAAACTGTGTTAGCAAGTTGATCACTGAAGAGAAAACTGTAACTCCGTGAGTTGCATTCACACATCCCGACGCCGTTTCTCAAAACACTTCTTTCCTGTTTTTGTCTGAGGACATTTCCCTTTTCACCATAGGCCTCAATGAGCTCCCAAATATCCCTTTGCGGAATCCATGAAAACAGTGTTAGCATACTGCTACAAGATGGTAAAGGTGACGCTCCGTGTGGGGAATTCAACATCACAAAGCAATGTCTGAGACGGCTTCTTTCTAGTTATCATCTGAGGACGTTTCCGTTTGCACCATGGGCCCCGAATGCGCCCCCAAATATCGCCTTGCAGATTCCAGGAAAACAGTGGTAGCAAACTGCTTCCTGAAGATTCAGCTGTAACTCTGTGTGTTGAATTCACGTAGCACAGAGAAGTGTCTCACAAAGCTTCTCTCACGTTTTTAATTGGGGATATGTCCTTCCTCAGCGTAGGCCTCAATTCCATCCAAAGTAGCCCTTCTCGGGTTCCTGAGAGACAGTGTTAAACGACTGCCCCACGAAACGCCGGTGTGACGCTGGGAGATGATTTCACACATCGCAAACCAGTTTCTAAGAAAGCTTCTTTTCATTTGATCTGAGGAGATTTCCTTTGTCCCCGTAAGCTTCATTGCGCTAAGAAGCATCCCAAGGCAGATTTCAAGGAAACTGTGTGAGCAAACTGGTCACTGAAGAGAAAAGTGTCACTCTGGGAGTTGCATTCGCACATCGCAACGCAGTTTCTCAGAACGCTTCCTTCCAGTTTTTATCGGAGGCTATTTCCTTTTCCCCGTAGCCCTCAATGAGCTCCCAAATATCACTTTGCGGAATCCAGGAAAACAGTGCTAGCCAACTGCTACAAGAAGGGAAGGTGAATCTCTGTGTGGTGAATTGACACATCACAAAGCAATTTCAGAGACAGCTTCTTTCTCGTCACGACCTGAGGATGTTTCCGTTTTCACCGTGGGCCCTCAGTGCGCTCCCAGATAGCACTATGCAGATTCCACGGAAACGGTGTTAGCAAACTGCTTCGTGAAGACTAAGTGGGAACTCTGTGAGATGAATTCACGTTTCACTGAGAAGTTTCTCACAAAGCCTCTTTCCAGTTTTCATTTCACGATAGTTCCTTGGTCACCATGAGCTTCATTGCGCTGAGAAATAGCCCAGTGCAGATTGCAATCAAACAGTGTTAGCAAACGGGTCAGTGAAAAGGTGCGTGGAAGTCTAGGAGTCGCATTCACATGTCACAATGCCGTTTCTCCGAAGGCTTCTTTCCAGTTTGTATCTGAGGACGTTTCTCTTTTCACCATATCCCTCCGTGGGCTCCCAAGAGTGGTGTAAGCCTTTGAAATGAACTCACACGTCACAAAGCTGTTTCTCAGAAAGCTGCACTCCGGTTTTTCTCGGAGGATATTCCCTTTCTCCCCACACTCTCCAAACCCATCCGAAATATCGGTTCTCAGAATCCACAAAAACAGCGCTTGGGAACGGCTCCAAGAAACAGTGATGTAACTCGGTCAGATGAAGTCACGTATCTGAAAGCAATTTCTGAGGAAGCTTCTGTCATTTTTATCTGAGGATACTTCCTTTGTCACGGTAAGCTGCGTAGCTCCAAGAAGTCTCCCATTGCGGATTTCAAGGAAACGGTCTTGTCAAACTCATCACTGAAGAGAAAAGTGTAACTCTGTGAGGTGCACTCACACAGCGCAATGCAGTTTCTCACAAAGCTTCTTGCCAGTGTGCATCTGAGGCTATTTCCTTTTCACCGGAGCCCTCAATGAGCTCCCAAATATCGCTTTGCAAATTCCACGAGAACAGTCTTCGCGAAGGGCTTCAGGAGGAGAAAGCTGCAATTCTGTGAGATGAATTCACAGATCACAAAGAAGTTTCTCAGAAAGCTTCCCTCTCCTTTGTAACGGAGGATATTTCCTTTGGCCCCGTAGTCCTCAAAGGGGTCTGAAATATCAGTTTCCAGATTCCACAGAAACAGGGGTAGCCAACGGCTCCATGAAGCACAGGTGTAATTCAGTGAGTTGAAGTCACACATCACAAAGCAGTTTCTCAGAAAGCTTCTATATTTTTGTTTTCGAGCTGAGGTTATTTGTGGTCTCGGAGCTCCACTGTGTGTCTTAGAGCAGGTTCTGCGAAAACACTGTTAGCAAGCTTCTCCATGGAAACAATGATAGAACTCTGTGAGCCGAATTCACCCACAGCAAAGGAGTTTCTGAGGAGAAACACCTTTGAGTTTCTGAGGAGAATCCTCCCTGCGGATTTGTCTGAGTCTCGAGATTTCACGATTCACCATGGGATTCAACGCTATCCAAGATATCACTCGTGAGATTCTACAAACACAGTGCTAGCAAACTCCTCCAGGAAGGAGTGGTGTAACCCTGTGAAATGAATTCACACATCACGAAGCAGTTTCTCAGAGAGCTTCCTTCCGGTTTTTCTCGGAGGATAGTTCCCGTCCCCCTATACTCTTCAAGCCCATCCGAAATTATGAGTTCTCAGAATCCACAAAAACCGTGCTAGGAAACGGCTCCAAGACCCAGTATGCAACTCCGGGAGCTGAAGTCTCGTATCTGAAAGCAATTCCCGAGGAAGCTTCTTTCATTTCTTATCTGAGGATATTTCCTTTGTCACCGTAAGCTGCATAGCGCTGAGAAGTATCTCGTCGCAAACTTCAAGAAAACGAGGTGCTGGCAAACTGATCACTGAAGAGAAAAGTGTAACTCCGTGAGGCGCATTCACACACCGCAAGGCAGTTTCTCAGAAAGCTTCTTTCCGGTTCTTATCTGAGGATATTTTCTGTTCCCCGTAGCCCACAATGAGCTCCCAAAGATCACTTTGCAGAATCCACGGCAACGGTGTTAGCAAACCGCTACGAGAAGGTAAAGGTGAATCTCTGTGTGGTGGATTCAACATCACAGAGCAATTTCTGAGACAGCTTCTTTCTAGTTATTATCGGAGGATGTCTCCGTGTTCACCATGGGCCTCAATGCGCCCCCAAATATCACTTTGCAGATTCCACGGAAAGAGTGTTAGCGAACGGCTTCCTGAAGACTCGGTTGTAACTCTGTGTGATGAATTCACGTATCACAGAGAAGTTTCTCACGCAGCTTCGCTCACGTTTTGCATCGAGGGTATTTCGGCGTAGGCCTGAATTCGAACCAAAGTAGCCCTCCTCAGGTTCCTCAAAGAACGTGTTAAATGACTCTTCCATGAAAGGGGCGTGTAACTCTGTGAGATGAATTCTCACATCACAATCCAGTTTCTAAGACAGCTTCTTTCTCATTTTATCTGAGGATATGTCCTCTGTAAGCTTCATTGCGCTAAGAAATAAGCCATGGCAGATTTCAGGAAAACTGTGTTAGCAAGTTGATCACTGAAGAGAAAACTGTAACTCCGTGAGTTGCATTCACACATCCCGACGCCGTTTCTCAAAACACTTCTTTCCTGTTTTTGTCTGAGGACATTTCCCTTTTCACCATAGGCCTCAATGAGCTCCCAAATATCCCTTTGCGGAATCCATGAAAACAGTGTTAGCATACTGCTACAAGATGGTAAAGGTGACGCTCCGTGTGGGGAATTCAACATCACAAAGCAATGTCTGAGACGGCTTCTTTCTAGTTATCATCTGAGGACGTTTCCGTTTGCACCATGGGCCCCGAATGCGCCCCCAAATATCGCCTTGCAGATTCCAGGAAAACAGTGGTAGCAAACTGCTTCCTGAAGATTCAGCTGTAACTCTGTGTGTTGAATTCACGTAGCACAGAGAAGTGTCTCACAAAGCTTCTCTCACGTTTTTAATTGGGGATATGTCCTTCCTCAGCGTAGGCCTCAATTCCATCCAAAGTAGCCCTTCTCGGGTTCCTGAGAGACAGTGTTAAACGACTGCCCCACGAAACGCCGGTGTGACGCTGGGAGATGATTTCACACATCGCAAACCAGTTTCTAAGAAAGCTTATTTTCATTTGATCTGAGGAGATTTCCTTTGTCCCCGTAAGCTTCATTGCGCTAAGAAGCATCCCAAGGCAGATTTCAAGGAAACTGTGTGAGCAAACTGGTCACTGAAGAGAAAAGTGTCACTCTGGGAGTTGCATTCGCACATCGCAACGCAGTTTCTCAGAACGCTTCCTTCCAGTTTTTATCGGAGGCTATTTCCTTTTCCCCGTAGCCCTCAATGAGCTCCCAAATATCACTTTGCGGAATCCAGGAAAACAGTGCTAGCCAACTGCTACAAGAAGGGAAGGTGAATCTCTGTGTGGTGAATTGACACATCACAAAGCAATTTCGGAGACAGCTTCTTTCTCGTCACGACCTGAGGATGTTTCCGTTTTCACCGTGGGCCCTCAGTGCGCTCCCAGATAGCACTATGCAGATTCCACGGAAACGGTGTTAGCAAACTGCTTCGTGAAGACTAAGTGGGAACTCTGTGAGATGAATTCACGTTTCACTGAGAAGTTTCTCACAAAGCCTCTTTCCAGTTTTCATTTCACGATAGTTCCTTGGTCACCATGAGCTTCATTGCGCTGAGAAATAGCCCAGTGCAGATTGCAATCAAACAGTGTTAGCAAACGGGTCAGTGAAAAGGTGCGTGGAAGTCTAGGAGTCGCATTCACATGTCACAATGCAGTTTCTCCGAAGGCTTCTTTCCAGTTTGTATCTGAGGACGTTTCTCTTTTCACCATATCCCTCCGTGGGCTCCCAAGAGTGGTGTAAGCCTTTGAAATGAACTCACACGTCACAAAGCTGTTTCTCAGAAAGCTGCACTCCGGTTTTTCTCGGAGGATATTCCCTTTCTCCCCACACTCTCCAAACCCATCCGAAATATCGGTTCTCAGAATCCACAAAAACAGCGCTGGGGAACGGCTCCAAGAAACAGTGATGTAACTCGGTCAGATGAAGTCACGTATCTGAAAGCAATTTCTGAGGAAGCTTCTGTCATTTTTATCTGAGGATACTTCCTTTGTCACGGTAAGCTGCGTAGCTCCAAGAAGTCTCCCATTGCGGATTTCAAGGAAACGGTCTTGTCAAACTCATCACTGAAGAGAAAAGTGTAACTCTGTGAGGTGCACTCACACAGCGCAATGCAGTTTCTCACAAAGCTTCTTGCCAGTGTGCATCTGAGGCTATTTCCTTTTCACCGGAGCCCTCAATGAGCTCCCAAATATCGCTTTGCAAATTCCACGAGAACAGTCTTCGCGAAGGGCTTCAGGAGGAGAAAGCTGCAATTCTGTGAGATGAATTCACAGATCACAAAGAAGTTTCTCAGAAAGCTTCCCTCTCCTTTGTAACGGAGGATATTTCCTTTGGCCCCGTAGTCCTCAAAGGGGTCTGAAATATCAGTTTCCAGATTCCACAGAAACAGGGGTAGCCAACGGCTCCATGAAGCACAGGTGTAATTCAGTGAGTTGAAGTCACACATCACAAAGCAGTTTCTCAGAAAGCTTCTATATTTTTGTTTTCGAGCTGAGGTTATTTGTGGTCTCGGAGCTCCACTGTGTGTCTTAGAGCAGGTTCTGCGAAAACACTGTTAGCAAGCTTCTCCATGGAAACAATGATAGAACTCTGTGAGCCGAATTCACCCACAGCAAAGGAGTTTCTGAGGAGAAACTCCTTTGAGTTTCTGAGGAGAATCCTCCCTGCGGATTTGTCTGAGTCTCGAGATTTCACGATTCACCATGGGATTCAACGCTATCCAAGATATCACTCGTGAGAGTCTACAAACACAGTGCTAGCAAACTCCTCCAGGAAGGAGTGGTGTAACCCTGTGAAATGAATTCACACATCACGAAGCAGTTTCTCAGAGAGCTTCCTTCCGGTTTTTCTCGGAGGATAGTTCCTGTCCCCCTATACTCTTCAAGCCCATCCGAAATTGTGAGTTCTCAGAATCCACAAAAATCGTGCTAGGAAACGGCTCCAAGACCCAGTGATGCAACTCCGGGAGCTGAAGTCTCGTATCTGAAAGCAATTCCCGAGGAAGCTTCTTTCATTTCTTATCTGAGGATATTTCCTTTGTCACCGTAAGCTGCATAGCGCTGAGAAGTATCTCGTCGCAAACTTCAAGAAAACGAGGTGCTGGCAAACTGATCACTGAAGAGAAAAGTGTAACTCCGTGAGGCGCATTCACACACCGCAAGGCAGTTTCTCAGAAAGCTTCTTTCCGGTTCTTATCTGAGGATATTTTCTGTTCCCCGTAGCCCACAATGAGCTCCCAAAGATCACTTTGCAGAATCCACGGCAACGGTGTTAGCAAACCGCTACGAGAAGGTAAAGGTGAATCTCTGTGTGGTGGATTCAACATCACAGAGCAATTTCTGAGACAGCTTCTTTCTAGTTATTATCGGAGGATGTCTCCGTGTTCACCATGGGCCTCAATGCGCCCCCAAATATCACTTTGCAGATTCCACGGAAACAGTGTTAGCGAACGGCTTCCTGAAGACTCGGTTGTAACTCTGTGTGATGAATTCACGTATCACAGAGAAGTTTCTCACGCAGCTTCGCTCACGTTTTGCATCGAGGGTATTTCAGCGTAGGCCTGAATTCGAACCAAAGTAGCCCTCCTCAGGTTCCTCAAAGACCGTGTTAAATGACTCTTCCATGAAAGGGGCGTGTAACTCTGTGAGATGAATTCTCACATCACAATCCAGTTTCTAAGACAGCTTCTTTCTCATTTTATCTGAGGATATGTCCTCTGTAAGCTTCATTGCGCTAAGAAATATGCCATGGCAGATTTCAGGAAAACTGTGTTAGCAAGTTGATCACTGAAGAGAAAACTGTAACTCCGTGAGTTGCATTCACACATCCCGACGCCGTTTCTCAAAACACTTCTTTCCTGTTTTTGTCTGAGGACATTTCCCTTTTCACCATAGGCCTCAATGAGCTCCCAAATATCCCTTTGCGGAATCCATGAAAACAGTGTTAGCATACTGCTACAAGATGGTAAAGGTGACGCTCCGTGTGGGGAATTCAACATCACAAAGCAATGTCTGAGACGGCTTCTCTCTAGTTATCATCTGAGGACGTTTCCGTTACCACCATGGGCCCCGAATGCGCCCCCAAATATCGCCTTGCAGATTCCAGGAAAACAGTGGTAGCAAACTGCTTCCTGAAGATTCAGCTGTAACTCTGTGTGTTGAATTCACGTAGCACAGAGAAGTGTCTCACAAAGCTTCTCTCACGTTTTTAATTGGGGATATGTCCTTCCTCAGCGTAGGCCTCAATTCCATCCAAAGTAGCCCTTCTCGGGTTCCTGAGAGACAGTGTTAAACGACTGCCCCACGAAACGCCGGTGTGACGCTGGGAGATGATTTCACACATCGCAAACCAGTTTCTAAGAAAGCTTCTTTTCATTTGATCTGAGGAGATTTCCTTTGTCCCCGTAAGCTTCATTGCGCTAAGAAGCATCCCAAGGCAGATTTCAAGGAAACTGTGTGAGCAAACTGGTCACTGAAGAGAAAAGTGTCACTCTGGGAGTTGCATTCGCACATCGCAACGCAGTTTCTCAGAACGCTTCCTTCCAGTTTTTATCGGAGGCTATTTCCTTTTCCCCGTAGCCCTCAATGAGCTCCCAAATATCACTTTGCGGAATCCAGGAAAACAGTGCTAGCCAACTGCTACAAGAAGGGAAGGTGAATCTCTGTGTGGTGAATTGACACATCACAAAGCAATTTCAGAGACAGCTTCTTTCTCGTCACGACCTGAGGATGTTTCCGTTTTCACCGTGGGCCCTCAGTGCGCTCCCAGATAGCACTATGCAGATTCCACGGAAACGGTGTTAGCAAACTGCTTCGTGAAGACTAAGTGGGAACTCTGTGAGATGAATTCACGTTTCACTGAGAAGTTTCTCACAAAGCCTCTTTCCAGTTTTCATTTCACGATAGTTCCTTGGTCACCATGAGCTTCATTGCGCTGAGAAATAGCCCAGTGCAGATTGCAATCAAACAGTGTTAGCAAACGGGTCAGTGAAAAGGTGCGTGGAAGTCTAGGAGTCGCATTCACATGTCACAATGCCGTTTCTCCGAAGGCTTCTTTCCAGTTTGTATCTGAGGACGTTTCTCTTTTCACCATATCCCTCCGTGGGCTCCCAAGAGTGGTGTAAGCCTTTGAAATGAACTCACACGTCACAAAGCTGTTTCTCAGAAAGCTGCACTCCGGTTTTTCTCGGAGGATATTCCCTTTCTCCCCACACTCTCCAAACCCATCCGAAATATCGGTTCTCAGAATCCACAAAAACAGCGCTTGGGAACGGCTCCAAGAAACAGTGATGTAACTCGGTCAGATGAAGTCACGTATCTGAAAGCAATTTCTGAGGAAGCTTCTGTCATTTTTATCTGAGGATACTTCCTTTGTCACGGTAAGCTGCGTAGCTCCAAGAAGTCTCCCATTGCGGATTTCAAGGAAACGGTCTTGTCAAACTCATCACTGAAGAGAAAAGTGTAACTCTGTGAGGTGCACTCACACAGCGCAATGCAGTTTCTCACAAAGCTTCTTGCCAGTGTGCATCTGAGGCTATTTCCTTTTCACCGGAGCCCTCAATGAGCTCCCAAATATCGCTTTGCAAATTCCACGAGAACAGTCTTCGCGAAGGGCTTCAGGAGGAGAAAGCTGCAATTCTGTGAGATGAATTCACAGATCACAAAGAAGTTTCTCAGAAAGCTTCCCTCTCCTTTGTAATGGCGGATATTTCCTTTGGCCCCGTAGTCCTCAAAGGGGTCTGAAATATCAGTTTCCAGATTCCACAGAAACAGGGGTAGCCAACGGCTCCATGAAGCACAGGTGTAATTCAGTGAGTTGAAGTCACACATCACAAAGCAGTTTCTCAGAAAGCTTCTATATTTTTGTTTTCGAGCTGAGGTTATTTGTGGTCTCGGAGCTCCACTGTGTGTCTTAGAGCAGGTTCTGCGAAAACACTGTTAGCAAGCTTCTCCATGGAAACAATGATAGAACTCTGTGAGCCGAATTCACCCACAGCAAAGGAGTTTCTGAGGAGAAACACCTTTGAGTTTCTGAGGAGAATCCTCCCTGCGGATTTGTCTGAGTCTCGAGATTTCACGATTCACCATGGGATTCAACGCTATCCAAGATATCACTCGTGAGATTCTACAAACACAGTGCTAGCAAACTCCTCCAGGAAGGAGTGGTGTAACCCTGTGAAATGAATTCACACATCACGAAGCAGTTTCTCAGAGAGCTTCCTTCCGGTTTTTCTCGGAGGATAGTTCCCGTCCCCCTATACTCTTCAAGCCCATCCGAAATTATGAGTTCTCAGAATCCACAAAAACCGTGCTAGGAAACGGCTCCAAGACCCAGTATGCAACTCCGGGAGCTGAAGTCTCGTATCTGAAAGCAATTCCCGAGGAAGCTTCTTTCATTTCTTATCTGAGGATATTTCCTTTGTCACCGTAAGCTGCATAGCGCTGAGAAGTATCTCGTCGCAAACTTCAAGAAAACGAGGTGCTGGCAAACTGATCACTGAAGAGAAAAGTGTAACTCCGTGAGGCGCATTCACACACCGCAAGGCAGTTTCTCAGAAAGCTTCTTTCCGGTTCTTATCTGAGGATATTTTCTGTTCCCCGTAGCCCACAATGAGCTCCCAAAGATCACTTTGCAGAATCCACGGCAACGGTGTTAGCAAACCGCTACGAGAAGGTAAAGGTGAATCTCTGTGTGGTGGATTCAACATCACAGAGCAATTTCTGAGACAGCTTCTTTCTAGTTATTATCGGAGGATGTCTCCGTGTTCACCATGGGCCTCAATGCGCCCCCAAATATCACTTTGCAGATTCCACGGAAAGAGTGTTAGCGAACGGCTTCCTGAAGACTCGGTTGTAACTCTGTGTGATGAATTCACGTATCACAGAGAAGTTTCTCACGCAGCTTCGCTCACGTTTTGCATCGAGGGTATTTCGGCGTAGGCCTGAATTCGAACCAAAGTAGCCCTCCTCAGGTTCCTCAAAGAACGTGTTAAATGACTCTTCCATGAAAGGGGCGTGTAACTCTGTGAGATGAATTCTCACATCACAATCCAGTTTCTAAGACAGCTTCTTTCTCATTTTATCTGAGGATATGTCCTCTGTAAGCTTCATTGCGCTAAGAAATAAGCCATGGCAGATTTCAGGAAAACTGTGTTAGCAAGTTGATCACTGAAGAGAAAACTGTAACTCCGTGAGTTGCATTCACACATCCCGACGCCGTTTCTCAAAACACTTCTTTCCTGTTTTTGTCTGAGGACATTTCCCTTTTCACCATAGGCCTCAATGAGCTCCCAAATATCCCTTTGCGGAATCCATGAAAACAGTGTTAGCATACTGCTACAAGATGGTAAAGGTGACGCTCCGTGTGGGGAATTCAACATCACAAAGCAATGTCTGAGACGGCTTCTTTCTAGTTATCATCTGAGGACGTTTCCGTTTGCACCATGGGCCCCGAATGCGCCCCCAAATATCGCCTTGCAGATTCCAGGAAAACAGTGGTAGCAAACTGCTTCCTGAAGATTCAGCTGTAACTCTGTGTGTTGAATTCACGTAGCACAGAGAAGTGTCTCACAAAGCTTCTCTCACGTTTTTAATTGGGGATATGTCCTTCCTCAGCGTAGGCCTCAATTCCATCCAAAGTAGCCCTTCTCGGGTTCCTGAGAGACAGTGTTAAAAGACTGCCCCACGAAACGCCGGTGTGACGCTGGGAGATGATTTCACACATCGCAAACCAGTTTCTAAGAAAGCTTCTTTTCATTTGATCTGAGGAGATTTCCTTTGTCCACGTAAGCTTCATTGCGCTAAGAAGCATCCCAAGGCAGATTTCAAGGAAACTGTGTGAGCAAACTGGTCACTGAAGAGAAAAGTGTCACTCTGGGAGTTGCATTCGCACATCGCAACGCAGTTTCTCAGAACGCTTCCTTCCAGTTTTTATCGGAGGCTATTTCCTTTTCCCCGTAGCCCTCAATGAGCTCCCAAATATCACTTTGCGGAATCCAGGAAAACAGTGCTAGCCAACTGCTACAAGAAGGGAAGGTGAATCTCTCTGTGTGGTGAATTGACACATCACAAAGCAATTTCGGAGACAGCTTCTTTCTCGTCACGACCTGAGGATGTTTCCGTTTTCACCGTGGGCCCTCAGTGCGCTCCCAGATAGCACTATGCAGATTCCACGGAAACGGTGTTAGCAAACTGCTTCGTGAAGACTAAGTGGGAACTCTGTGAGATGAATTCACGTTTCACTGAGAAGTTTCTCACAAAGCCTCTTTCCAGTTTTCATTTCACGATAGTTCCTTGGTCACCATGAGCTTCATTGCGCTGAGAAATAGCCCAGTGCAGATTGCAATCAAACAGTGTTAGCAAACGGGTCAGTGAAAAGGTGCGTGGAAGTCTAGGAGTCGCATTCACATGTCACAATGCAGTTTCTCCGAAGGCTTCTTTCCAGTTTGTATCTGAGGACGTTTCTCTTTTCACCATATCCCTCCGTGGGCTCCCAAGAGTGGTGTAAGCCTTTGAAATGAACTCACACGTCACAAAGCTGTTTCTCAGAAAGCTGCACTCCGGTTTTTCTCGGAGGATATTCCCTTTCTCCCCACACTCTCCAAACCCATCCGAAATATCGGTTCTCAGAATCCACAAAAACAGCACTGGGGAACGGCTCCAAGAAACAGTGATGTAACTCGGTCAGATGAAGTCACGTATCTGAAAGCAATTTCTGAGGAAGCTTCTGTCATTTTTATCTGAGGATACTTCCTTTGTCACGGTAAGCTGCGTAGCTCCAAGAAGTCTCCCATTGCGGATTTCAAGGAAACGGTCTTGTCAAACTCATCACTGAAGAGAAAAGTGTAACTCTGTGAGGTGCACTCACACAGCGCAATGCAGTTTCTCACAAAGCTTCTTGCCAGTGTGCATCTGAGGCTATTTCCTTTTCACCGGAGGCCTCAATGAGCTCCCAAATATCGCTTTGCAAATTCCACGAGAACAGTCTTCGCGAAGGGCTTCAGGAGGAGAAAGCTGCAATTCTGTGAGATGAATTCACAGATCACAAAGAAGTTTCTCAGAAAGCTTCCCTCTCCTTTGTAACGGAGGATATTTCCTTTGGCCCCGTAGTCCTCAAAGGGGTCTGAAATATCAGTTTCCAGATTCCACAGAAACAGGGGTAGCCAACGGCTCCATGAAGCACAGGTGTAATTCAGTGAGTTGAAGTCACACATCACAAAGCAGTTTCTCAGAAAGCTTCTATATTTTTGTTTTCAAGCTGAGGTTATTTGTGGTCTCGGAGCTCCACTGTGTGTCTTAGAGCAGGTTCTGCGAAAACACTGTTAGCAAGCTTCTCCATGGAAACAATGATAGAACTCTGTGAGCCGAATTCACCCACAGCAAAGGAGTTTCTGAGGAGAAACTCCTTTGAGTTTCTGAGGAGAATCCTCCCTGCGGATTTGTCTGAGTCTCGAGATTTCACGATTCACCATGGGATTCAACGCTATCCAAGATATCACTCGTGAGATTCTACAAACACAGTGCTAGCAAACTCCTCCAGGAAGGAGTGGTGTAACCCTGTGAAATGAATTCACACATCACGAAGCAGTTTCTCAGAGAGCTTCCTTCCGGTTTTTCTCGGAGGATAGTTCCTGTCCCCCTATACTCTTCAAGCCCATCCGAAATTATGAGTTCTCAGAATCCACAAAAACCGTGCTAGGAAACGGCTCCAAGACCCAGTGATGCAACACCGGGAGCTGAAGTCTCATATCTGAAAGCAATTCCCGAGGAAGCTTCTTTCATTTCTTATCTGAGGATATTTCCTTTGTCACCGTAAGCTGCATAGCGCTGAGAAGTATCTCGTCGCAAACTTCAAGAAAACGAGGTGCTGGCAAACTGATCACTGAAGAGAAAAGTGTAACTCCGTGAGGCGCATTCACACACCGCAAGGCAGTTTCTCAGAAAGCTTCTTTCCGGTTCTTATCTGAGGATATTTTCTGTTCCCCGTAGCCCACAATGAGCTCCCAAAGATCACTTTGCAGAATCCACGGCAACGGTGTTAGCAAACCGCTACGAGAAGGTAAAGGTGAATCTCTGTGTGGTGGATTCAACATCACAGAGCAATTTCTGAGACAGCTTCTTTCTAGTTATTATCGGAGGATGTCTCCGTGTTCACCATGGGCCTCAATGCGCCCCCAAATATCACTTTGCAGATTCCACGGAAACAGTGTTAGCGAACGGCTTCCTGAAGACTCGGTTGTAACTCTGTGTGATGAATTCACGTATCACAGAGAAGTTTCTCACGCAGCTTCGCTCACGTTTTGCATCGAGGGTATTTCAGCGTAGGCCTGAATTCGAACCAAAGTAGCCCTCCTCAGGTTCCTCAAAGACCGTGTTAAATGACTCTTCCATGAAAGGGGCGTGTAACTCTGTGAGATGAATTCTCACATCACAATCCAGTTTCTAAGACAGCTTCTTTCTCATTTTATCTGAGGATATGTCCTCTGTAAGCTTCATTGCGCTAAGAAATATGCCATGGCAGATTTCAGGAAAACTGTGTTAGCAAGTTGATCACTGAAGAGAAAACTGTAATTCCGTGAGTTGCATTCACACATCCCGACGCCGTTTCTCAAAACACTTCTTTCCTGTTTTTGTCTGAGGACATTTCCCTTTTCACCATAGGCCTCAATGAGCTCCCAAATATCCCTTTGCGGAATCCATGAAAACAGTGTTAGCATACTGCTACAAGATGGTAAAGGTGACGCTCCGTGTGGGGAATTCAACATCACAAAGCAATGTCTGAGACGGCTTCTTTCTAGTTATCATCTGAGGACGTTTCCGTTTGCACCATGGGCCCTGAATGCGCGCCCAAATATCACCTTGCAGATTCCAGGAAAACAGTGGTAGCAAACTGCTTCCTGAAGATTCAGCTGTAACTCTGTGTGTTGAATTCACGTAGCACAGAGAAGTGTCTCACAAAGCTTCTCTCACGTTTTTAATTGGGGATATGTCCTTCCTCAGCGTAAGCCTCAATTCCATCCAAAGTAGCCCTTCTCGGGTTCCTGAGAGACAGTGTTAAACGACTGCCCCACGAAAGGCCGGTGTGACGCTGGGAGATGATTTCACACATCGCAAACCAGTTTCTAAGAAAGCTTCTTTTCATTTGATCTGAGGAGATTTCCTTTGTCCCCGTAAGCTTCATTGCGCTAAGAAGCATCCCAAGGCAGATTTCAAGGAAACTGTGTGAGCAAACTGGTCACTGAAGAGAAAAGTGTCACTCTGGGAGTTGCATTCGCACATCGCAACGCAGTTTCTCAGAACGCTTCCTTCCAGTTTTTATCGGAGGCTATTTCCTTTTCCCCGTAGCCCTCAATGAGCTCCCAAATATCACTTTGCGGAATCCAGGAAAACAGTGCTAGCCAACTGCTACAAGAAGGGAAGGTGAATCTCTGTGTGGTGAATTGACACATCACAAAGCAATTTCGGAGACAGCTTCTTTCTCGTCACGACCTGAGGATGTTTCCGATTTCACCGTGGGCCCTCAGTGCGCTCCCAGATAGCACTATGCAGATTCCACGGAAACGGTGTTAGCAAACTGCTTCGTGAAGACTAAGTGGGAACTCTGTGAGATGAATTCACGTTTCACTGAGAAGTTTCTCACAAAGCCTCTTTCCAGTTTTCATTTCACGATAGTTCCTTGGTCACCATGAGCTTCATTGCGCTGAGAAATAGCCCAGTGCAGATTGCAATCAAACAGTGTTAGCAAACGGGTCAGTGAAAAGGTGCGTGGAAGTCTAGGAGTCGCATTCACATGTCACAATGCCGTTTCTCCGAAGGCTTCTTTCCAGTTTGTATCTGAGGACGTTTCTCTTTTCACCATATCCCTCCGTGGGCTCCCAAGAGTGGTGTAAGCCTTTGAAATGAACTCACACGTCACAAAGCTGTTTCTCAGAAAGCTGCACTCCGGTTTTTCTCGGAGGATATTCCCTTTCTCCCCACACTCTCCAAACCCATCCGAAATATCGGTTCTCAGAATCCACAAAAACAGCGCTGGGGAACGGCTCCAAGAAACAGTGATGTAACTCGGTCAGATGAAGTCACGTATCTGAAAGCAATTTCTGAGGAAGCTTCTGTCATTTTTATCTGAGGATACTTCCTTTGTCACGGTAAGCTGCGTAGCTCCAAGAAGTCTCCCATTGCGGATTTCAAGGAAACGGTCTTGTCAAACTCATCACTGAAGAGAAAAGTGTAACTCTGTGAGGTGCACTCACACAGCGCAATGCAGTTTCTCACAAAGCTTCTTGCCAGTGTGCATCTGAGGCTATTTCCTTTTCACCGGAGCCCTCAATGAGCTCCCAAATATCGCTTTGCAAATTCCACGAGAACAGTCTTCGCGAAGGGCTTCAGGAGGAGAAAGCTGCAATTCTGTGAGATGAATTCACAGATCACAAAGAAGTTTCTCAGAAAGCTTCCCTCTCCTTTGTAACGGAGGATATTTCCTTTGGCCCCGTAGTCCTCAAAGGGGTCTGAAATATCAGTTTCCAGATTCCACAGAAACAGGGGTAGCCAACGGCTCCATGAAGCACAGGTGTAATTCAGTGAGTTGAAGTCACACATCACAAAGCAGTTTCTCAGAAAGCTTCTATTTTTTTGTTTTCGAGCTGAGGTTATTTGTGGTCTCGGAGCTCCACTGTGTGTCTTAGAGCAGGTTCTGCAAAAACACTGTTAGCAAGCTTCTCCATGGAAACAATGATAGAACTCTGTGAGCCAAATTCACCCACAGCAAAGGAGTTTCTGAGGAGAAACTCCTTTGAGTTTCTGAGGAGAATCCTCCCTGCGGATTTGTCTGAGTCTCGAGATTTCACGATTCACCATGGGATTCAACGCTATCCAAGATATCACTCGTGAGATTCTACAAACACAGTGCTAGCAAACTCCTCCAGGAAGGAGTGGTGTAACCCTGTGAAATGAATTCACACATCACGAAGCAGTTTCTCAGAGAGCTTCCTTCCGGTTTTTCTCGGAGGATAGTTCCTGTCCCCCTATACTCTTCAAGCCCATCCGAAATTATGAGTTCTCAGAATCCACAAAAACCGTGCTAGGAAACGGCTCCAAGACCCAGTGATGCAACTCCGGGAGCTGAAGTCTCGTATCTGAAAGCAATTCCCGAGGAAGCTTCTTTCATTTCTTATCTGAGGATATTTCCTTTGTCACCGTAAGCTGCATAGCGCTGAGAAGTATCTCGTCGCAAACTTCAAGAAAACGAGGTGCTGGCAAACTGATCACTGAAGAGAAAAGTGTAACTCCGTGAGGCGCATTCACACACCGCAAGGCAGTTTCTCAGAAAGCTTCTTTCCGGTTCTTATCTGAGGATATTTTCTGTTCCCCGTAGCCCACAATGAGCTCCCAAAGATCACTTTGCAGAATCCACGGCAACGGTGTTAGCAAACCGCTACGAGAAGGTAAAGGTGAATCTCTGTGTGGTGGATTCAACATCACAGAGCAATTTCTGAGACAGCTTCTTTCTAGTTATTATCGGAGGATGTCTCCGTGTTCACCATGGGCCTCAATGCGCCCCCAAATATCACTTTGCAGATTCCACGGAAACAGTGTTAGCGAACGGCTTCCTGAAGACTCGGTTGTAACTCTGTGTGATGAATTCACGTATCACAGAGAAGTTTCTCACGCAGCTTCGCTCACGTTTTGCATCGAGGGTATTTCAGCGTAGGCCTGAATTCGAACCAAAGTAGCCCTCCTCAGGTTCCTCAAAGACCGTGTTAAATGACTCTTCCATGAAAGGGGCGTGTAACTCTGTGAGATGAATTCTCACATCACAATCCAGTTTCTAAGACAGCTTCTTTCTCATTTTATCTGAGGATATGTCCTCTGTAAGCTTCATTGCGCTAAGAAATATGCCATGGCAGATTTCAGGAAAACTGTGTTAGCAAGTTGATCACTGAAGAGAAAACTGTAACTCCGTGAGTTGCATTCACACATCCCGACGCCGTTTCTCAAAACACTTCTTTCCTGTTTTTGTCTGAGGACATTTCCCTTTTCACCATAGGCCTCAATGAGCTCCCAAATATCCCTTTGCGGAATCCATGAAAACAGTGTTAGCATACTGCTACAAGATGGTAAAGGTGACGCTCCGTGTGGGGAATTCAACATCACAAAGCAATGTCTGAGACGGCTTCTTTCTAGTTATCATCTGAGGACGTTTCCGTTTGCACCATGGGCCCCGAATGCGCCCCCAAATATCGCCTTGCAGATTCCAGGAAAACAGTGGTAGCAAACTGCTTCCTGAAGATTCAGCTGTAACTCTGTGTGTTGAATTCACGTAGCACAGAGAAGTGTCTCACAAAGCTTCTCTCACGTTTTTAATTGGGGATATGTCCTTCCTCAGCGTAGGCCTCAATTCCATCCAAAGTAGCCCTTCTCGGGTTCCTGAGAGACAGTGTTAAACGACTGCCCCACGAAACGCCGGTGTGACGCTGGGAGATGATTTCACACATCGCAAACCAGTTTCTAAGAAAGCTTATTTTCATTTGATCTGAGGAGATTTCCTTTGTCCCCGTAAGCTTCATTGCACTCAGAAGCATCCCAAGGCAGATTTCAAGGAAACTGTGTGAGCAAACTGGTCACTGAAGAGAAAAGTGTCACTCTGGGAGTTGCATTCGCACATCGCAACGCAGTTTCTCAGAACGCTTCCTTCCAGTTTTTATCGGAGGCTATTTCCTTTTCCCCGTAGCCCTCAATGAGCTCCCAAATATCACTTTGCGGAATCCAGGAAAACAGTGCTAGCCAACTGCTACAAGAAGGGAAGGTGAATCTCTGTGTGGTGAATTGACACATCACAAAGCAATTTCGGAGACAGCTTCTTTCTCGTCACGACCTGAGGATGTTTCCGTTTTCACCGTGGGCCCTCAGTGTGCTCCCAGATAGCACTATGCAGATTCCACAGAAACGGTGTTAGCAAACTGCTTCGTGAAGACTAAGTGGGAACTCTGTGAGATGAATTCACGTTTCACTGAGAAGTTTCTCACAAAGCCTCTTTCCAGTTTTCATTTCACGATAGTTCCTTGGTCACCATGAGCTTCATTGCGCTGAGAAATAGCCCAGTGCAGATTGCAATCAAACAGTGTTAGCAAACGGGTCAGTGAAAAGGTGCGTGGAAGTCTAGGAGTCGCATTCACATGTCACAATGCCGTTTCTCCGAAGGCTTCTTTCCAGTTTGTATCTGAGGACGTTTCTCTTTTCACCATATCCCTCCGTGGGCTCCCAAGAGTGGTGTAAGCCTTTGAAATGAACTCACACGTCACAAAGCTGTTTCTCAGAAAGCTGCACTCCGGTTTTTCTCGGAGGATATTCCCTTTCTCCCCACACTCTCCAAACCCATCCGAAATATCGGTTCTCAGAATCCACAAAAACAGCGCTGGGGAACGGCTCCAAGAAACAGTGATGTAACTCGGTCAGATGAAGTCACGTATCTGAAAGCAATTTCTGAGGAAGCTTCTGTCATTTTTATCTGAGGATACTTCCTTTGTCACGGTAAGCTGCGTAGCTCCAAGAAGTCTCCCATTGCGGATTTCAAGGAAACGGTCTTGTCAAACTCATCACTGAAGAGAAAAGTGTAACTCTGTGAGGTGCACTCACACAGCGCAATGCAGTTTCTCACAAAGCTTCTTGCCAGTGTGCATCTGAGGCTATTTCCTTTTCACCGGAGCCCTCAATGAGCTCCCAAATATCGCTTTGCAAATTCCACGAGAACAGTCTTCGCGAAGGGCTTCAGGAGGAGAAAGCTGCAATTCTGTGAGATGAATTCACAGATCACAAAGAAGTTTCTCAGAAAGCTTCCCTCTCCTTTGTAACGGAGGATATTTCCTTTGGCCCCGTAGTCCTCAAAGGGGTCTGAAATATCAGTTTCCAGATTCCACAGAAACAGGGGTAGCCAACGGCTCCATGAAGCACAGGTGTAATTCAGTGAGTTGAAGTCACACATCACAAAGCAGTTTCTCAGAAAGCTTCTATATTTTTGTTTTCGAGCTGAGGTTATTTGTGGTCTCGGAGCTCCACTGTGTGTCTTAGAGCAGGTTCTGCGAAAACACTGTTAGCAAGCTTCTCCATGGAAACAATGATAGAACTCTGTGAGCCGAATTCACCCACAGCAAAGGAGTTTCTGAGGAGAAACTCCTTGGAGTTTCTGAGGAGAATCCTCCCTGCGGATTTGTCTGAGTCTCGAGATTTCACGATTCACCATGGGATTCAACGCTATCCAAGATATCACTCGTGAGATTCTACAAACACAGTGCTAGCAAACTCCTCCAGGAAGGAGTGGTGTAACCCTGTGAAATGAATTCACACATCACGAAGCAGTTTCTCAGAGAGCTTCCTTCCGGTTTTTCTCGGAGGATAGTTCCTGTCCCCCTATACTCTTCAAGCCCATCCGAAATTATGAGTTCTCAGAATCCACAAAAACCGTGCTAGGAAACGGCTCCAAGACCCAGTGATGCAACTCCGGGAGCTGAAGTCTCGTATCTGAAAGCAATTCCCGAGGAAGCTTCTTTCATTTCTTATCTGAGGATATTTCCTTTGTCACCGTAAGCTGCATAGCGCTGAGAAGTATCTCGTCGCAAACTTCAAGAAAACGAGGTGCTGGCAAACTGATCACTGAAGAGAAAAGTGTAACTCCGTGAGGCGCATTCACACACCGCAAGGCAGTTTCTCAGAAAGCTTCTTTCCGGTTCTTATCTGAGGATATTTTCTGTTCCCCGTAGCCCACAATGAGCTCCCAAAGATCACTTTGCAGAATCCACGGCAACGGTGTTAGCAAACCGCTACGAGAAGGTAAAGGTGAATCTCTGTGTGGTGGATTCAACATCACAGAGCAGTTTCTGAGACAGCTTCTTTCTAGTTATTATCGGAGGATGTCTCCGTGTTCACCATGGGCCTCAATGCGCCCCCAAATATCACTTTGCAGATTCCACGGAAACAGTGTTAGCGAACGGCTTCCTGAAGACTCAGTTGTAACTCTGTGTGATGAATTCACGTATCACAGAGAAGTTTCTCACGCAGCTTCGCTCACGTTTTGCATCGAGGGTATTTCAGCGTAGGCCTGAATTCGAACCAAAGTAGCCCTCCTCAGGTTCCTCAAAGACCGTGTTAAATGACTCTTCCATGAAAGGGGCGTGTAACTCTGTGAGATGAATTCTCACATCACAATCCAGTTTCTAAGACAGCTTCTTTCTCATTTTATCTGAGGATATGTCCTCTGTAAGCTTCATTGCGCTAAGAAATATGCCATGGCAGATTTCAGGAAAACTGTGTTAGCAAGTTGATCACTGAAGAGAAAACTGTAACTCCGTGAGTTGCATTCACACATCCCGACGCCGTTTCTCAAAACACTTCTTTCCTGTTTTTGTCTGAGGACATTTCCCTTTTCACCATAGGCCTCAATGAGCTCCCAAATATCCCTTTGCGGAATCCATGAAAACAGTGTTAGCATACTGCTACAAGATGGTAAAGGTGACGCTCCGTGTGGGGAATTCAACATCACAAAGCAATGTCTGAGACGGCTTCTTTCTAGTTATCATCTGAGGACGTTTCCGTTTGCACCATGGGCCCCGAATGCGCCCCCAAATATCGCCTTGCAGATTCCAGGAAAACAGTGGTAGCAAACTGCTTCCTGAAGATTCAGCTGTAACTCTGTGTGTTGAATTCACGTAGCACAGAGAAGTGTCTCACAAAGCTTCTCTCACGTTTTTAATTGGGGATATGTCCTTCCTCAGCGTAGGCCTCAATTCCATCCAAAGTAGCCCTTCTCGGGTTCCTGAGAGACAGTGTTAAATGACTGCCCCACGAAACGCCGGTGTGACGCTGGGAGATGATTTCACACATCGCAAACCAGTTTCTAAGAAAGCTTCTTTTCATTTGATCTGAGGAGATTTCCTTTGTCCCCGTAAGCTTCATTGCGCTAAGAAGCATCCCAAGGCAGATTTCAAGGAAACTGTGTGAGCAAACTGGTCACTGAAGAGAAAAGTGTCACTCTGGGAGTTGCATTCGCACATCGCAACGCAGTTTCTCAGAACGCTTCCTTCCAGTTTTTATCGGAGGCTATTTCCTTTTCCCCGTAGCCCTCAATGAGCTCCCAAATATCACTTTGCGGAATCCAGGAAAACAGTGCTAGCCAACTGCTACAAGAAGGGAAGGTGAATCTCTGTGTGGTGAATTGACACATCACAAAGCAATTTCGGAGACAGCTTCTTTCTCGTCACGACCTGAGGATGTTTCCGTTTTCACCGTGGGCCCTCAGTGCGCTCCCAGATAGCACTATGCAGATTCCACGGAAACGGTGTTAGCAAACTGCTTCGTGAAGACTAAGTGGGAACTCTGTGAGATGAATTCACGTTTCACTGAGAAGTTTCTCACAAAGCCTCTTTCCAGTTTTCATTTCACGATAGTTCCTTGGTCACCATGAGCTTCATTGCGCTGAGAAATAGCCCAGTGCAGATTGCAATCAAACAGTGTTAGCAAACGGGTCAGTGAAAAGGTGCGTGGAAGTCTAGGAGTCGCATTCACATGTCACAATGCCGTTTCTCCGAAGGCTTCTTTCCAGTTTGTATCTGAGGACGTTTCTCTTTTCACCATATCCCTCCGTGGGCTCCCAAGAGTGGTGTAAGCCTTTGAAATGAACTCACACGTCACAAAGCTGTTTCTCAGAAAGCTGCACTCCGGTTTTTCTCGGAGGATATTCCCTTTCTCCCCACACTCTCCAAACCCATCCGAAATATCGGTTCTCAGAATCCACAAAAACAGCGCTGGGGAACGGCTCCAAGAAACAGTGATGTAACTCGGTCAGATGAAGTCACGTATCTGAAAGCAATTTCTGAGGAAGCTTC
This sequence comes from Macaca nemestrina, assembly GCF_043159975.1. Taxonomy (NCBI): domain Eukaryota; kingdom Metazoa; phylum Chordata; class Mammalia; order Primates; family Cercopithecidae; genus Macaca; species Macaca nemestrina. Next base: position 24,295 of record NW_027257611.1, read on the forward strand.
TGTCATTTTTATCTGAGGATACTTCCTTTGTCACGGTAAGCTGCGTAGCTCCAAGAAGTCTCCCATTGCGGATTTCAAGGAAACGGTCTTGTCAAACTCATCACTGAAGAGAAAAGTGTAACTCTGTGAGGTGCACTCACACAGCGCAATGCAGTTTCTCACAAAGCTTCTTGCCAGTGTGCATCTGAGGCTATTTCCTTTTCACCGGAGCCCTCAATGAGCTCCCAAATATCGCTTTGCAAATTCCACGAGAACAGTCTTCGCGAAGGGCTTCAGGAGGAGAAAGCTGCAATTCTGTGAGATGAATTCACAGATCACAAAGAAGTTTCTCAGAAAGCTTCCCTCTCCTTTGTAACGGAGGATATTTCCTTTGGCCCCGTAGTCCTCAAAGGGGTCTGAAATATCAGGTTCCAGATTCCACAGAAACAGGGGTAGCCAACGGCTCCATGAAGCACAGGTGTAATTCAGTGAGTTGAAGTCACACATCACAAAGCAGTTTCTCAGAAAGCTTCTATATTTTTGTTTTCGAGCTGAGGTTATTTGTGGTCTCGGAGCTCCACTGTGTGTCTTAGAGCAGGTTCTGCGAAAACACTGTTAGCAAGCTTCTCCATGGAAAAAATGATAGAACTCTGTGAGCCAAATTCACCCACAGCAAAGGAGTTTCTGAGGAGAAACACCTTTGAGTTTCTGAGGAGAATCCTCCCTGCGGATTTGTCTGAGTCTCGAGATTTCACGATTCACCATGGGATTCAAAGCTATCCAAGATATCACTCGTGAGATTCTACAAACACAGTGCTAGCAAACTCCTCCAGGAAGGAGTGGTGTAACCCTGTGAAATGAATTCACACATCACAAAGCAGTTTCTCAGAGAGCTTCCTTCCCGTTTTTCTTGGAGGATAGTTCCCGTCCCCCTATACTCTTCAAGCCCATCCGAAATTATGAGTTCTCAGAATCCACAAAAACCGTGCTAGGAAACGGCTCCAAGACCCAGTGATGCAACTCCGGGAGCTGAAGTCTCGTATCTGAAAGCAATTCCCGAGGAAGCTTCTTTCATTTCTTATCTGAGGATATTTCCTTTGTCACCGTAAGCTGCATAGCGCTGAGAAGTATCTCGTCGCAAACTTCAAGAAAACGAGGTGCTGGCAAACTGATCACTGAAGAGAAAAGTGTAACTCCGTGAGGCGCATTCACACACCGCAAGGCAGTTTCTCAGAAAGCTTCTTTCCGGTTCTTATCTGAGGATATTTTCTGTTCCCCGTAGCCCACAATGAGCTCCCAAAGATCACTTTGCAGAATCCACGGCAACGGTGTTAGCAAACCGCTACGAGAAGGTAAAGGTGAATCTCTGTGTGGTGGATTCAACATCACAGAGCAATTTCTGAGACAGCTTCTTTCTAGTTATTATCGGAGGATGTCTCCGTGTTCACCATGGGCCTCAATGCGCCCCCAAATATCACTTTGCAGATTCCACGGAAACAGTGTTAGCGAACGGCTTCCTGAAGACTCGGTTGTAACTCTGTGTGATGAATTCACGTATCACAGAGAAGTTTCTCACGCAGCTTCGCTCACGTTTTGCATCGAGGGTATTTCAGCGTAGGCCTGAATTCGAACCAAAGTAGCCCTCCTCAGGTTCCTCAAAGACCGTGTTAAATGACTCTGCCATGAAAGGGGCGTGTAACTCTGTGAGATGAATTCTCACATCACAATCCAGTTTCTAAGACAGCTTCTTTCTCATTTTATCTGAGGATATGTCCTCTGTAAGCTTCATTGCGCTAAGAAATATGCCATGGCAGATTTCAGGAAAACTGTGTTAGCAAGTTGATCACTGAAGAGAAAACTGTAACTCCGTGAGTTGCATTCACACATCCTGACGCCGTTTCTCAAAACACTTCTTTCCTGTTTTTGTCTGAGGACATTTCCCTTTTCACCATAGGCCTCAATGAGCTCCCAAATATCCCTTTGCGGAATCCATGAAAACAGTGTTAGCATACTGCTACAAGATGGTAAAGGTGACGCTCCGTGTGGGGAATTCAACATCACAAAGCAATGTCTGAGACGGCTTCTTTCTAGTGATCATCTGAGGACGTTTCCGTTTGCACCATGGGCCCTGAATGCGCCCCCAAATATCGCCTTGCAGATTCCAGGAAAACAGTGGTAGCAAACTGCTTCCTGAAGATTCAGCTGTAACTCTGTGTGTTGAATTCACGTAGCACAGAGAAGTGTCTCACAAAGCTTCTCTCACGTTTTTAATTGGGGATATGTCCTTCCTCAGCGTAGGCCTCAATTCCATCCAAAGTAGCCCTTCTCGGGTTCCTGAGAGACAGTGTTAAACGACGGCCCCACGAAACGCCGGTGTGACGCTGGGAGATGATTTCACACATCGCAAACCAGTTTCTAAGAAAGCTTCTTTTCATTTGATCTGAGGAGGTTTCCTTTGTCCCGGTAAGCTTCATTGCCCTAAGAAGCATCCCAAGGCAGATTTCAAGGAAACTGTGTGAGCAAACTGGTCACTGAAGAGAAAAGTGTCACTCTGGGAGTTGCATTCGCACATCGCAACGCAGTTTCTCAGAACGCTTCCTTCCAGTTTTTATCGGAGGCTATTTCCTTTTCCCCGTAGCCCTCAATGAGCTCCCAAATATCACTTTGCGGAATCCAGGAAAACAGTGCTAGCCAACTGCTACAAGAAGGGAAGGTGAATCTCTGTGTGGTGAATTGACACATCACAAAGCAATTTCGGAGACAGCTTCTTTCTCGTCACGACCTGAGGATGTTTCCGTTTTCACCGTGGGCCCTCAGTGCGCTCCCAGATAGCACTATACAGATTCCACGGAAACGGTGTTAGCAAACTGCTTCGTGAAGACTAAGTGGGAACTCTGTGAGATGAATTCACGTTTCACTGAGAAGTTTCTCACAAAGCCTCTTTCCAGTTTTCATTTCACGATAGTTCCTTGGTCACCATGAGCTTCATTGCGCTGAGAAATAGCCCAGTGCAGATTGCAATCAAACAGTGTTAGCAAACGGGTCAGTGAAAAGGTGCGTGGAAGTCTAGGAGTCGCATTCACATGTCACAGTGCAGTTTCTCCGAAGGCTTCTTTCCAGTTTGTATCTGAGGACGTTTCTCTTTTCACCATATCCCTCCGTGGGCTCCCAAGAGTGGTGTAAGCCTTTGAAATGAACTCACACGTCACAAAGCTGTTTCTCAGAAAGCTGCACTCCGGTTTTTCTCGGAGGATATTCCCTTTCTCCCCACACTCTCCAAACCCATCCGAAATATCGGGTCTCAGAATCCACAAAAACAGCGCTGGGGAACGGCTCCAAGAAACAGTGATGTAACTCGGTCAGATGAAGTCACGTATCTGAAAGCAATTTCTGAGGAAGCTTCTGTCATTTTTATCTGAGGATACTTCCTTTGTCACGGTAAGCTGCGTAGCTCCAAGAAGTCTCCCATTGCGGATTTCAAGGAAACGGTCTTGTCAAACTCATCACTGAAGAGAAAAGTGTAACTCTGTGAGGTGCACTCACACAGCGCAATGCAGTTTCTCACAAAGCTTCTTGCCAGTGTGCATCTGAGGCTATTTCCTTTTCACCGGAGGCCTCAATGAGCTCCCAAATATCGCTTTGCAAATTCCACGAGAACAGTCTTCACGAAGGGCTTCAGGAGGAGAAAGCTGCAATTCTGTGAGATGAATTCACAGATCACAAAGAAGTTTCTCAGAAAGCTTCCCTCTCCTTTGTAACGGAGGATATTTCCTTTGGCCCCGTAGTCCTCAAAGGGGTCTGAAATATCAGTTTCCAGATTCCACAGAAACAGGGGTAGCCAACGGCTCCATGAAGCACAGGTGTAATTCAGTGAGTTGAAGTCACACATCACAAAGCAGTTTCTCAGAAAGCTTCTATATTTTTGTTTTCGAGCTGAGGTTATTTGTGGTCTCGGAGCTCCACTGTGTGTCTTAGAGCAGGTTCTGCGAAAACACTGTTAGCAAGCTTCTCCATGGAAACAATGATAGAACTCTGTGAGCCGAATTCACCCACAGCAAAGGAGTTTCTGAGGAGAAACTCCTTTGAGTTTCTGAGGAGAATCCTCCCTGCGGATTTGTCTGAGTCTCGAGATTTCACGATTCACCATGGGATTCAACGCTATCCAAGATATCACTCGTGAGATTCTACACACACAGTGCTAGCAAACTCCTCCAGGAAGGAGTGGTGTAACCCTGTGAAATGAATTCACACATCACGAAGCAGTTTCTCAGAGAGCTTCCTTCCGGTTTTTCTCGGAGGATAGTGCCTGTCCCCCTATACTCTTCAAGCCCATCCGAAATTATGAGTTCTCAGAATCCTCAAAAACCGTGCTAGGAAACGGCTCCAAGACCCAGTGATGCAACTCCGGGAGCTGAAGTCTCGTATCTGAAAGCAATTCCAGAGGAAGCTTCTTTCATTTCTTATCTGAGGATATTTCCTTTGTCACCGTAAGCTGCATAGCGCTGAGAAGTATCTCGTCGCAAACTTCAAGAAAACGAGGTGCTGGCAAACTGATCACTGAAGAGAAAAGTGTAACTCCGTGAGGCGCATTCACACACCGCAAGGCAGTTTCTCAGAAAGCTTCTTTCCGGTTCTTATCTGAGGATATTTTCTGTTCCCCGTAGCCCACAATGAGCTCCCAAAGATCACTTTGCAGAATCCACGGCAACGGTGTTAGCAAACCGCTACGAGAAGGTAAAGGTGAATCTCTGTGTGGTGGATTCAACATCACAGAGCAATTTCTGAGACAGCTTCTTTCTAGTTATTATCGGAGGATGTCTCCGTGTTCACCATGGGCCTCAATGCGCCCCCAAATATCACTTTGCAGATTCCACGGAAACAGTGTTAGCGAACGGCTTCCTGAAGACTCGGTTGTAACTCTGTGTGATGAATTCACGTATCACAGAGAAGTTTCTCACGCAGCTTCGCTCACGTTTTGCATCGAGGGTATTTCAGCGTAGGCCTGAATTCGAACCAAAGTAGCCCTCCTCAGGTTCCTCAAAGACCGTGTTAAATGACTCTTCCATGAAAGGGGCGTGTAACTCTGTGAGATGAATTCTCACATCACAATCCAGTTTCTAAGACAGCTTCTTTCTCATTTTATCTGAGGATATGTCCTCTGTAAGCTTCATTGCGCTAAGAAATATGCCATGGCAGATTTCAGGAAAACTGTGTTAGCAAGTTGATCACTGAAGAGAAAACTGTAACTCCGTGAGTTGCATTCACACATCCCGACGCCGTTTCTCAAAACACTTCTTTCCTGTTTTTGTCTGAGGACATTTCCCTTTTCACCATAGGCCTCAATGAGCTCCCAAATATCCCTTTGCGGAATCCATGAAAACAGTGTTAGCATACTGCTACAAGATGGTAAAGGTGACGCTCCGTGTGGGGAATTCAACATCACAAAGCAATGTCTGAGACGGATTCTTTCTAGTTATCATCTGAGGACGTTTCCGTTTGCACCATGGGCCCTGAATGCGCCCCCAAATATCGCCTTGCAGATTCCAGGAAAACAGTGGTAGCAAACTGCTTCCTGAAGATTCAGCTGTAACTCTGTGTGTTGAATTCACGTAGCACAGAGAAGTGTCTCACAAAGCTTCTCTCACGTTTTTAATTGGGGATATGTCCTTCCTCAGCGTAGGCCTCAATTCCATCCAAAGTAGCCCTTCTCGGGTTCCTGAGAGACAGTGTTAAACGACGGCCCCACGAAACGCCGGTGTGACGCTGGGAGATGATTTCACACATCACAAATCAGTTTCTAAGAAAGCTTCTTTTCATTTGATCTGAGGAGATTTCCTTTGTCCCGGTAAGCTTCATTGCGCTAAGAAGCATCCCAAGGCAGATTTCAAGGAAACTGTGTGAGCAAACTGGTCACTGAAGAGAAAAGTGTCACTCTGGGAGTTGCATTCGCACATCGCAACGCAGTTTCTCAGAACGCTTCCTTCCAGTTTTTATCGGAGGCTATTTCCTTTTCCCCGTAGCCCTCAATGAGCTCCCAAATATCACTTTGCGGAATCCAGGAAAACAGTGCTAGCCAACTGCTACAAGAAGGGAAGGTGAATCTCTGTGTGTTGAATTGACACATCACAAAGCAATTTCGGAGACAGCTTCTTTCTCGTCACGACCTGAGGATGTTTCCGTTTTCACCGTGGGCCCTCAGTGCGCTCCCAGATAGCACTATACAGATTCCACGGAAACGGTGTTAGCAAACTGCTTCGTGAAGACTAAGTGGGAACTCTGTGAGATGAATTCACGTTTCTCTGAGAAGTTTCTCACAAAGCCTCTTTCCAGTTTTCATTTCACGATAGTTCCTTGGTCACCATGAGCTTCATTGCGCTGAGAAATAGCCCAGTGCAGATTGCAATCAAACAGTGTTAGCAAACGGGTCAGTGAAAAGGTGCGTGGAAGTCTAGGAGTCGCATTCACATGTCACATTGCCGTTTCTCCGAAGGCTTCTTTCCAGTTTGTATCTGAGGACGTTTCTCTTTTCACCATATCCCTCCGTGGGCTCCCAAGAGTGGTGTAAGCCTTTGAAATGAACTCACACGTCACAAAGCTGTTTCTCAGAAAGCTGCACTCCGGTTTTTCTCGGAGGATATTCCCTTTCTCCCCACACTCTCCAAACCCATCCGAAATATCGGTTCTCAGAATCCACAAAAACAGCGCTGGGGAACGGCTCCAAGAAACAGTGATGTAACTCGGTCAGATGAAGTCACGTATCTGAAAGCAATTTCTGAGGAAGCTTCTGTCATTTTTATCTGAGGATACTTCCTTTGTCACGGTAAGCTGCGTAGCTCCAAGAAGTCTCCCATTGCGGATTTCAAGGAAACGGTCTTGTCAAACTCATCACTGAAGAGAAAAGTGTAACTCTGTGAGGTGCACTCACACAGCGCAATGCAGTTTCTCACAAAGCTTCTTGCCAGTGTGCATCTGAGGCTATTTCCTTTTCACCGGAGCCCTCAATGAGCTCCCAAATATCGCTTTGCAAATTCCACGAGAACAGTCTTCGCGAAGGGCTTCAGGAGGAGAAAGCTGCAATTCTGTGAGATGAATTCACAGATCACAAAGAAGTTTCTCAGAAAGCTTCCCTCTCCTTTGTAACGGAGGATATTTCCTTTGGCCCTGTAGTCCTCAAAGGGGTCTGAAATATCAGTTTCCAGATTCCACAGAAACAGGGGTAGCCAACGGCTCCATGAAGCACAGGTGTAATTCAGTGAGTTGAAGTCACACATCACAAAGCAGTTTCTCAGAAAGCTTCTATATTTTTGTTTTCGAGCTGAGGTTATTTGTGGTCTCGGAGCTCCACTGTGTGTCTTAGAGCAGGTTCTGCGAAAACACTGTTAGCAAGCTTCTCCATGGAAACAATGATAGAACTCTGTGAGCCGAATTCACCCACAGCAAAGGAGTTTCTGAGGAGAATCCTGCCTGCGGATTTGTCTGAGTCTCGAGATTTCTCGATTCACCATGGGATTCAACGCTATCCAAGATATCACTCGTGAGATTCTACAAACACAGTGCTAGCAAACTCCTCCAGGAAGGAGTGGTGTAACCCTGTGAAATGAATTCACACATCACGAAGCAGTTTCTCAGAGAGCTTCCTTCCGGTTTTTCTCGGAGGATAGTGCCTGTCCCCCTATACTCTTCAAGCCCATCCGAAATTATGAGTTCTCAGAATCCACAAAAACCGTGCTAGGAAACGGCTCCAAGACCCAGTGATGCAACTCCGGGAGCTGAAGTCTCGTATCTGAAAGCAATTCCCGAGGAAGCTTCCTTCATTTCTTATCTGAGGATATTTCCTTTGTCACCGTAAGCTGCATAGCGCTGAGAAGTATCTCGTCGCAAACTTCAAGAAAACGAGGTGCTGGCAAACTGATCACTGAAGAGAAAAGTGTAACTCCGTGAGGCGCATTCACACACCGCAAGGCAGTTTCTCAGAAAGCTTCTTTCCAGTTCTTATCTGAGGATATTTTCTGTTCCCCGTAGCCCACAATGAGCTCCCAAAGATCACTTTGCAGAATCCACGGCAACGGTGTTAGCAAACCGCTACGAGAAGGTAAAGGTGAATCTCTGTGTGGTGGATTCAACATCACAGAGCAATTTCTGAGACAGCTTCTTTCTAGTTATTATCGGAGGATGTCTCCGTGTTCACTATGGGCCTCAATGCGCCCCCAAATATCACTTTGCAGATTCCACGGAAACAGTGTTAGCGAACGGCTTCCTGAAGACTCGGTTGTAACTCTGTGTGATGAATTCACGTATCACAGAGAAGTTTCTCACGCAGCTTCGCTCACGTTTTGCATCGAGGGTATTTCAGCGTAGGCCTGAATTCGAACCAAAGTAGCCCTCCTCAGGTTCCTCAAAGACCGTGTTAAATGACTCTTCCATGAAAGGGGCGTGTAACTCTGTGAGATGAATTCTCACATCACAATCCAGTTTCTAAGACAGCTTCTTTCTCATTTTATCTGAGGATATGTCCTCTGTAAGCTTCATTGCGCTAAGAAATATGCCATGGCAGATTTCAGGAAAACTGTGTTAGCAAGTTGATCACTGAAGAGAAAACTGTAACTCCGTGAGTTGCATTCACACATCCCGACGCCGTTTCTCAAAACACTTCTTTCCTGTTTTTGTCTGAGGACATTTCCCTTTTCACCATAGGCCTCAATGAGCTCCCAAATATCCCTTTGCGGAATCCATGAAAACAGTGTTAGCATACTGCTACAAGATGGTAAAGGTGACGCTCCGTGTGGGGAATTCAACATCACAAAGCAATGTCTGAGACGGCTTCTTTCTAGTTATCATCGGAGAACGTTTCCGTTTGCACCATGGGCCCCGAATGCGCCCCCAAATATCGCCTTGCAGATTCCAGGAAAACAGTGGTAGCAAACTGCTTCCTGAAGATTCAGCTGTAACTCTGTGTGTTGAATTCACGTAGCACAGAGAAGTGTCTCACAAAGCTTCTCTCACGTTTTTAATTGGGGATATGTCCTTCCTCAGCGTAGGCCTCAATTCCATCCAAAGTAGCCCTTCTCGGGTTCCTGAGAGACAGTGTTAAACGACTGCCCCACGAAACGCCGGTGTGACGCTGGGAGATGATTTCACACATCGCAAACCAGTTTCTAAGAAAGCTTCTTTTCATTTGATCTGAGGAGATTTCCTTTGTCCCCGTAAGCTTCATTGCGCTAAGAAGCATCCCAAGGCAGATTTCAAGGAAACTGTGTGAGCAAACTGGTCACTGAAGAGAAAAGTGTCACTCTGGGAGTTGCATTCGCACATCGCAACGCAGTTTCTCAGAACGCTTCCTTCCAGTTTTTATCGGAGGCTATTTCCTTTTCCCCGTAGCCCTCAATGAGCTCCCAAATATCACTTTGCGGAATCCAGGAAAACAGTGCTAGCCAACTGCTACAAGAAGGGAAGGTGAATCTCTGTGTGGTGAATTGACACATCACAAAGCAATTTCGGAGACAGCTTCTTTCTCGTCACGACCTGAGGATGTTTCCGTTTTCACCGTGGGCCCTCAGTGCGCTCCCAGATAGCACTATGCAGATTCCACGCAAACGGTGTTAGCAAACTGCTTCGTGAAGACTAAGTGGGAACTCTGTGAGATGAATTCACGTTTCACTGAGAAGTTTCTCACAAAGCCTCTTTCCAGTTTTCATTTCACGATAGTTCCTTGGTCACCATGAGCTTCATTGCGCTGAGAAATAGCCCAGTGCAGATTGCAATCAAACAGTGTTAGCAAACGGGTCAGTGAAAAGGTGCGTGGAAGTCTAGGAGTCACATTCACATGTCACAGTGCAGTTTCTCCGAAGGCTTCTTTCCAGTTTGTATCTGAGGACGTTTCTCTTTTCACCATATCCCTCCGTGGGCTCCCAAGAGTGGTGTAAGCCTTTGAAATGAACTCACACATCACAAAGCTGTTTCTCAGAAAGCTGCACTCCGGTTTTTCTCGGAGGATATTCCCTTTCTCCCCACACTCTCCAAACCCATCCGAAATATCGGTTCTCAGAATCCACAAAAACAGCGCTGGGGAACGGCTCCAAGAAACAGTGATGTAACTCGGTCAGATGAAGTCACGTATCTGAAAGCAATTTCTGAGGAAGCTTCTGTCATTTTTATCTGAGGATACTTCCTTTGTCACGGTAAGCTGCGTAGCTCCAAGAAGTCTCCCATTGCGGATTTCAAGGAAACGGTCTTGTCAAACTCATCACTGAAGAGAAAAGTGTAACTCTGTGAGGTGCACTCACACAGCGCAATGCAGTTTCTCACAAAGCTTCTTGCCAGTGTGCATCTGAGGCTATTTCCTTTTCACCGGAGGCCTCAATGAGCTCCCAAATATCGCTTTGCAAATTCCACGAGAACAGTCTTCGCGAAGGGCTTCAGGAGGAGAAAGCTGCAATTCTGTGAGATGAATTCACAGATCACAAAGATGTTTCTCAGAAAGCTTCCCTCTCCTTTGTAACGGAGGATATTTCCTTTGGCCCCGTAGTCCTCAAAGGGGTCTGAAATATCAGTTTCCAGATTCCACAGAAACAGGGGTAGCCAACGGCTCCATGAAGCACAGGTGTAATTCAGTGAGTTGAAGTCACACATCACAAAGCAGTTTCTCAGAAAGCTTCTATATTTTTGTTTTCGAGCTGAGGTTATTTGTGGTCTCGGAGCTCCACTGTGTGTCTTAGAGCAGGTTCTGCGAAAACACTGTTAGCAAGCTTCTCCATGGAAACAATGATAGAACTCTGTGAGCCGAATTCACCCACAGCAAAGGAGTTTCTGAGGAGAAACTCCTTTGAGTTTCTGAGGAGAATCCTCCCTGCGGATTTGTCTGAGTCTCGAGATTTCACGATTCACCATGGGATTCAACGCTATCCAAGATATCACTCGTGAGATTCTACAAACACAGTGCTAGCAAACTCCTCCAGGAAGGAGTGGTGTAACCCTGTGAAATGAATTCACACATCACGAAGCAGTTTCTCAGAGAGCTTCCTTCCGGTTTTTCTCGGAGGATAGTTCCTGTCCCCCTATACTCTTCAAGCCCATCCGAAATTATGAGTTCTCAGAATCCACAAAAACCGTGCTAGGAAACGGCTCCAAGACCCAGTGATGCAACTCCGGGAGCTGAAGTCTCGTATCTGAAAGCAATTCCCGAGGAAGCTTCTTTCATTTCTTATCTGAGGATATTTCCTTTGTCACCGTAAGCTGCATAGCGCTGAGAAGTATCTCATCGCAAACTTCAAGAAAACGAGGTGCTGGCAAACTGATCACTGAAGAGAAAAGTGTAACTCCGTGAGGCGCATTCACACACCGCAAGGCAGTTTCTCAGAAAGCTTCTTTCCGGTTCTTATCTGAGGATATTTTCTGTTCCCCGTAGCCCACAATGAGCTCCCAAAGATCACTTTGCAGAATCCACGGCAACGGTGTTAGCAAACCGCTACGAGAAGGTAAAGGTGAATCTCTGTGTGGTGGATTCAACATCACAGAGCAATTTCTGAGACAGCTTCTTTCTAGTTATTATCGGAGGATGTCTCCGTGATCACCATGGGCCTCAATGCGCCCCCAAATATCACTTTGCAGATTCCACGGAAACAGTGTTAGCGAACGGCTTCCTGAAGACTCGGTTGTAACTCTGTGTGATGAATTCACGTATCACAGAGAAGTTTCTCACGCAGCTTCGCTCACGTTTTGCATCGAGGGTATTTCAGCGTAGGCCTGAATTCGAACCAAAGTAGCCCTTCTCAGGTTCCTCAAAGACCGTGTTAAATGACTCTTCCATGAAAGGGGCGTGTAACTCTGTGAGATGAATTCTCACATCACAATCCAGTTTCTAAGACAGCTTCTTTCTCATTTTATCTGAGGATATGTCCTCTGTAAGCTTCATTGCGCTAAGAAATATGCCATGGCAGATTTCAGGAAAACTGTGTTAGCAAGTTGATCACTGAAGAGAAAACTGTAACTCCGTGAGTTGCATTCACACATCCCGACGCCGTTTCTCAAAACACTTCTTTCCTGTTTTTGTCTGAGGACATTTCCCTTTTCACCATAGGCCTCAATGAGCTCCCAAATATCCCTTTGCGGAATCCATGAAAACAGTGTTAGCATACTGCTACAAGATGGTAAAGGTGACGCTCCGTGTGGGGAATTCAACATCACAAAGCAATGTCTGAGACGGCTTCTTTCTAGTTATCATCTGAGGACGTTTCCGTTTGCACCATGGGCCCTGAATGCGCCCCCAAATATCGCCTTGCAGATTCCAGGAAAACAGTGGTAGCAAACTGCTTCCTGAAGATTCAGCTGTAACTCTGTGTGTTGAATTCACGTAGCACAGAGAAGTGTCTCACAAAGCTTCTCTCACGTTTTTAATTGGGGATATGTCCTTCCTCAGCGTAGGCCTCAATTCCATCCAAAGTAGCCCTTCTCGGGTTCCTGAGAGACAGTGTTAAACGACTGCCCCACGAAACGCCGGTGTGACGCTGGGAGATGATTTCACACATCGCAAATCAGTTTCTAAGAAAGCTTCCTTTCATTTGATCTGCGGAGTTTTCCTTTGTCCCCGTAAGCTTCATTGCGCTAAGAAGCATCCCAAGGCAGATTTCAAGGAAACTGTGTGAGCAAACTGGTCACTGAAGAGAAAAGTGTCACTCTGGGAGTTGCATTCGCACATCGCAACGCAGTTTCTCAGAACGCTTCCTTCCAGTTTTTATCGGAGGCTATTTCCTTTTCCCCGTAGCCCTCAATGAGCTCCCAAATATCACTTTGCGGAATCCAGGAAAACAGTGCTAGCCAACTGCTACAAGAAGGGAAGGTGAATCTCTGTGTGGTGAATTGACACATCACAAAGCAATTTCGGAGACAGCTTCTTTCTCGTCACGACCTGAGGATGTTTCCGTTTTCACCGTGGGCCCTCAGTGCGCTCCCAGATAGCACTATGCAGATTCCACGTAAACGGTGTTAGCAAACTGCTTCGTGAAGACTAAGTGGGAACTCTGTGAGATGAATTCACGTTTCACTGAGAAGTTTCTCACAAAGCCTCTTTCCAGTTTTCATTTCACGATAGTTCCTTGGTCACCATGAGCTTCATTGCGCTGAGAAATAGCCCAGTGCAGATTGCAATCAAACAGTGTTAGCAAACGGGTCAGTGAAAAGGTGCGTGGAAGTCTAGGAGTCGCATTCACATGTCACAGTGCAGTTTCTCCGAAGGCTTCTTTCCAGTTTGTATCTGAGGACGTTTCTCTTTTCACCATATCCCTCCGTGGGCTCCCAAGAGTGGTGTAAGCCTTTGAAATGAACTCACACGTCACAAAGCTGTTTCTCAGAAAGCTGCACTCCGGTTTTTCTCGGAGGATATTCCCTTTCTCCCCACACTCTCCAAACCCATCCGAAATATCGGTTCTCAGAATCCACAAAAACAGCGCTGGGGAACGGCTCCAAGAAACAGTGATGCAACTAGGTCAGATGAAGTCACGTATCTGAAAGCAATTTCTGAGGAAGCTTCTGTCATTTTTATCTGAGGATACTTCCTTTGTCACGGTAAGCTGCGTAGCTCCAAGAAGTCTCCCATTGCGGATTTCAAGGAAACGGTCTTGTCAAACTCATCACTGAAGAGAAAAGTGTAACTCTGTGAGGTGCACTCACACAGCGCAATGCAGTTTCTCACAAAGCTTCTTGCCAGTGTGCATCTGAGGCTATTTCCTTTTCACCGGAGCCCTCAATGAGCTCCCAAATATCGCTTTGCAAATTCCACGAGAACAGTCTTCGCGAAGGGCTTCAGGAGGAGAAAGCTGCAATTCTGTGAGATGAATTCACAGATCACAAAGAAGTTTCTCAGAAAGCTTCCCTCTCCTTTGTAACGGAGGATATTTCCTTTGGCCCCGTAGTCCTCAAAGGGGTCTGAAATATCAGTTTCCAGATTCCACAGAAACAGGGGTAGCCAACGGCTCCATGAAGCACAGGTGTAATTCAGTGAGTTGAAGTCACACATCACAAAGCAGTTTCTCAGAAAGCTTCTATATTTTTGTTTTCGAGCTGAGGTTATTTGTGGTCTCGGAGCTCCACTGTGTGTCTTAGAGCAGGTTCTGCGAAAACACTGTTAGCAAGCTTCTCCATGGAAACAATGATAGAACTCTGTGAGCCGAATTCACCCACAGCAAAGGAGTTTCTGAGGAGAAACTCCTTGGAGTTTCTGAGGAGAATCCTCCCTGCGGATTTGTCTGAGTCTCGAGATTTCACGATTCACCATGGGATTCAACGCTATCCAAGATATCACTCGTGAGATTCTACAAACACAGTGCTAGCAAACTCCTCCAGGAAGGAGTGGTGTAACCCTGTGAAATGAATTCACACATCACGAAGCAGTTTCTCAGAGAGCTTCCTTCCGGTTTTTCTCGGAGGATAGTGCCCGTCCCCCTATACTCTTCAAGCCCATCCGAAATTATGAGTTCTCAGAATCCACAAAAACCGTGCTAGGAAACGGCTCCAAGACCCAGTGATGCAACTCCGGGAGCTGAAGTCTCGTATCTGAAAGCAATTCCCGAGGAAGCTTCTTTCATTTCTTATCTGAGGATATTTCCTTTGTCACCGTAAGCTGCATAGCGCTGAGAAGTATCTCATCGCAAACTTCAAGAAAACGAGGTGCTGGCAAACTGATCACTGAAGAGAAAAGTGTAACTCCGTGAGGTGCATTCACACACCGCAAGGCAGTTTCTCAGAAAGCTTCTTTCCGGTTCTTATCTGAGGATATTTTCTGTTCCCCGTAGCCCACGATGAGCTCCCAAAGATCACTTTGCAGAATCCACGGCAACGGTGTTAGCAAACCGCTACGAGAAGGTAAAGGTGAATCTCTGTGTGGTGGATTCAACATCACAGAGCAATTTCTGAGACAGCTTCTTTCTAGTTATTATCGGAGGATGTCTCCGTGTTCACCATGGGCCTCAATGCGCCCCCAAATATCACTTTGCAGATTCCACGGAAACAGTGTTAGCGAACGGCTTCCTGAAGACTCGGTTGTAACTCTGTGTGATGAATTCACGTATCACAGAGAAGTTTCTCACGCAGCTTCGCTCACGTTTTGCATCGAGGGTATTTCAGCGTAGGCCTGAATTCGAACCAAAGTAGCCCTCCTCAGGTTCCTCAAAGACCGTGTTAAATGACTCTTCCATGAAAGGGGCGTGTAACTCTGTGAGATGAATTCTCACATCACAATCCAGTTTCTAAGACAGCTTCTTTCTCATTTTATCTGAGGATATGTCCTCTGTAAGCTTCATTGCGCTAAGAAATATGCCATGGCAGATTTCAGGAAAACTGTGTTAGCAAGTTGATCACTGAAGAGAAAACTGTAACTCCGTGAGTTGCATTCACACATCCCGACGCCGTTTCTCAAAACACTTCTTTCCTGTTTTTGTCTGAGGACATTTCCCTTTTCACCATAGGCCTCAATGAGCTCCCAAATATCCCTTTGCGGAATCCATGAAAACAGTGTTAGCATACTGCTACAAGATGGTAAAGGTGACGCTCCGTGTGGGGAATTCAACATCACAAAGCAATGTCTGAGACGGCTTCTTTCTAGTTATCATCTGAGGACGTTTCCGTTTGCACCATGGGCCCCGAATGCGCCCCCAAATATCGCCTTGCAGATTCCAGGAAAACAGTGGTAGCAAACTGCTTCCTGAAGATTCAGCTGTAACTCTGTGTGTTGAATTCACGTAGCACAGAGAAGTGTCTCACAAAGCTTCTCTCACGTTTTTAATTGGGGATATGTCCTTCCTCAGCGTAGGCCTCAATTCCATCCAAAGTAGCCCTTCTCGGGTTCCTGAGAGACAGTGTTAAACGACTGCCCCACGAAACGCCGGTGTGACGCTGGGAGATGATTTCACACATCGCAAATCAGTTTCTAAGAAAGCTTCCTTTCATTTGATCTGAGGAGTTTTCCTTTGTCCCCGTAAGCTTCATTGCGCTAAGAAGCATCCCAAGGCAGATTTCAAGGAAACTGTGTGAGCAAACTGGTCACTGAAGAGAAAAGTGTCACTCTGGGAGTTGCATTCGCACATCGCAACGCAGTTTCTCAGAACGCTTCCTTCCAGTTTTTATCGGAGGCTATTTCCTTTTCCCCGTAGCCCTCAATGAGCTCCCAAATATCACTTTGCGGAATCCAGGAAAACAGTGCTAGCCAACTGCTACAAGAAGGGAAGGTGAATCTCTGTGTGGTGAATTGACACATCACAAAGCAATTTCGGAGACAGCTTCTTTCTCGTCACGACCTGAGGATGTTTCCGTTTTCACCGTGGGCCCTCAGTGCGCTCCCAGATAGCACTACGCAGATTCCACGCAAACGGTGTTAGCAAACTGCTTCGTGAAGACTAAGTGGGAACTCTGTGAGATGAATTCACGTTTCACTGAGAAGTTTCTCACAAAGCCTCTTTCCAGTTTTCATTTCACGATAGTTCCTTGGTCACCATGAGCTTCATTGCGCTGAGAAATAGCCCAGTGCAGATTGCAATCAAACAGTGTTAGCAAACGGGTCAGTGAAAAGGTGCGTGGAAGTCTAGGAGTCGCATTCACATGTCACATTGCCGTTTCTCCGAAGGCTTCTTTCCAGTTTGTATCTGAGGACGTTTCTCTTTTCACCATATCCCTCCGTGGGCTCCCAAGAGTGGTGTAAGCCTTTGAAATGAACTCACACGTCACAAAGCTGTTTCTCAGAAAGCTGCACTCCGGTTTTTCTCGGAGGATATTCCCTTTCTCCCCACACTCTCCAAACCCATCCGAAATATCGGTTCTCAGAATCCACAAAAACAGCGCTGGGGAACGGCTCCAAGAAACAGTGATGTAACTCGGTCAGATGAAGTCACGTATCTGAAAGCAATTTCTGAGGAAGCTTCTGTCATTTTTATCTGAGGATACTTCCTTTGTCACGGTAAGCTGCGTAGCTCCAAGAAGTCTCCCATTGCGGATTTCAAGGAAACGGTCTTGTCAAACTCATCACTGAAGAGAAAAGTGTAACTCTGTGAGGTGCACTCACACAGCGCAATGCAGTTTCTCACAAAGCTTCTTGCCAGTGTGCATCTGAGGCTATTTCCTTTTCACCGGAGCCCTCAATGAGCTCCCAAATATCGCTTTGCAAATTCCACGAGAACAGTCTTCGCGAAGGGCTTCAGGAGGAGAAAGCTGCAATTCTGTGAGATGAATTCACAGATCACAAAGAAGTTTCTCAGAAAGCTTCCCTCTCCTTTGTAACGGAGGATATTTCCTTTGGCCCCGTAGTCCTCAAAGGGGTCTGAAATATCAGTTTCCAGATTCCACAGAAACAGGGGTAGCCAACGGCTCCATGAAGCACAGGTGTAATTCAGTGAGTTGAAGTCACACATCACAAAGCAGTTTCTCAGAAAGCTTCTATATTTTTGTTTTCGAGCTGAGGTTATTTGTGGTCTCGGAGCTCCACTGTGTGTCTTAGAGCAGGTTCTGCGAAAACACTGTTAGCAAGCTTCTCCATGGAAACAATGATAGAACTCTGTGAGCCGAATTCACCCACAGCAAAGGAGTTTCTGAGGAGAATCCTGCCTGCGGATTTGTCTGAGTCTCGAGATTTCTCGATTCACCGTGGGATTCAACGCTATCCAAGATATCACTCGTGAGATTCTACACACACAGTGCTAGCAAACTCCTCCAGGAAGGAGTGGTGTAACCCTGTGAAATGAATTCACACATCACGAAGCAGTTTCTCAGAGAGCTTCCTTCCGGTTTTTCTCGGAGGATAGTTCCTGTCCCCCTATACTCTTCAAGCCCATCCGAAATTATGAGTTCTCAGAATCCACAAAAACCGTGCTAGGAAACGGCTCCAAGACCCAGTGATGCAACTCCGGGAGCTGAAGTCTCGTATCTGAAAGCAATTCCCGAGGAAGCTTCTTTCATTTCTTATCTGAGGATATTTCCTTTGTCACCGTAAGCTGCATAGCGCTGAGAAGTATCTCGTCGCAAACTTCAAGAAAACGAGGTGCTGGCAAACTGATCACTGAAGAGAAAAGTGTAACTCCGTGAGGCGCATTCACACACCGCAAGGCAGTTTCTCAGAAAGCTTCTTTCCGGTTCTTATCTGAGGATATTTTCTGTTCCCCGTAGCCCACAATGAGCTCCCAAAGATCACTTTGCAGAATCCACGGCAACGGTGTTAGCAAACCGCTACGAGAAGGTAAAGGTGAATCTCTGTGTGGTGGATTCAACATCACAGAGCAATTTCTGAGACAGCTTCTTTCTAGTTATTATCGGAGGATGTCTCCGTGTTCACCATGGGCCTCAATGCGCCCCCAAATATCACTTTGCAGATTCCACGGAAACAGTGTTAGCGAACGGCTTCCTGAAGACTCGGTTGTAACTCTGTGTGATGAATTCACGTATCACAGAGAAGTTTCTCACGCAGCTTCGCTCACGTTTTGCATCGAGGGTATTTCAGCGTAGGCCTGAATTCGAACCAAAGTAGCCCTCCTCAGGTTCCTCAAAGACCGTGTTAAATGACTCTTCCATGAAAGGGGCGTGTAACTCTGTGAGATGAATTCTCACATCACAATCCAGTTTCTAAGACAGCTTCTTTCTCATTTTATCTGAGGATATGTCCTCTGTAAGCTTCATTGCGCTAAGAAATATGCCATGGCAGATTTCAGGAAAACTGTGTTAGCAAGTTGATCACTGAAGAGAAAACTGTAACTCCGTGAGTTGCATTCACACATCCCGACGCCGTTTCTCAAAACACTTCTTTCCTGTTTTTGTCTGAGGACATTTCCCTTTTCACCATAGGCCTCAATGAGCTCCCAAATATCCCTTTGCGGAATCCATGAAAACAGTGTTAGCATACTGCTACAAGATGGTAAAGGTGACGCTCCGTGTGGGGAATTCAACATCACAAAGCAATGTCTGAGACGGCTTCTTTCTAGTTATCATCTGAGAACGTTTCCGTTTGCACCATGGGCCCCGAATGCGCCCCCAAATATCGCCTTGCAGATTCCAGGAAAACAGTGGTAGCAAACTGCTTCCTGAAGATTCAGCTGTAACTCTGTGTGTTGAATTCACGTAGCACAGAGAAGTGTCTCACAAAGCTTCTCTCACGTTTTTAATTGGGGATATGTCCTTCCTCAGCGTAGGCCTCAATTCCATCCAAAGTAGCCCTTCTCGGGTTCCTGAGAGACAGTGTTAAACGACTGCCCCACGAAACGCCGGTGTGACGCTGGGAGATGATTTCACACATCGCAAACCAGTTTCTAAGAAAGCTTCTTTTCATTTGATCTGAGGAGATTTCCTTTGTCCCCGTAAGCTTCATTGCGCTAAGAAGCATCCCAAGGCAGATTTCAAGGAAACTGTGTGAGCAAACTGGTCACTGAAGAGAAAAGTGTCACTCTGGGAGTTGCATTCGCACATCGCAACGCAGTTTCTCAGAACGCTTCCTTCCAGTTTTTATCGGAGGCTATTTCCTTTTCCCCGTAGCCCTCAATGAGCTCCCAAATATCACTTTGCGGAATCCAGGAAAACAGTGCTAGCCAACTGCTACAAGAAGGGAAGGTGAATCTCTGTGTGGTGAATTGACACATCACAAAGCAATTTCGGAGACAGCTTCTTTCTCGTCACGACCTGAGGATGTTTCCGTTTTCACCGTGGGCCCTCAGTGCGCTCCCAGATAGCACTATGCAGATTCCACGGAAACGGTGTTAGCAAACTGCTTCGTGAAGACTAAGTGGGAACTCTGTGAGATGAATTCACGTTTCACTGAGAAGTTTCTCACAAAGCCTCTTTCCAGTTTTCATTTCACGATAGTTCCTTGGTCACCATGAGCTTCATTGCGCTGAGAAATAGCCCAGTGCAGATTGCAATCAAACAGTGTTAGCAAACGGGTCAGTGAAAAGGTGCGTGGAAGTCTAGGAGTCGCATTCACATGTCACAGTGCAGTTTCTCCGAAGGCTTCTTTCCAGTTTGTATCTGAGGACGTTTCTCTTTTCACCATATCCCTCCGTGGGCTCCCAAGAGTGGTGTAAGCCTTTGAAATGAACTCACACATCACAAAGCTGTTTCTCAGAAAGCTGCACTCCGGTTTTTCTCGGAGGATATTCCCTTTCTCCCCACACTCTCCAAACCCATCCGAAATATCGGTTCTCAGAATCCACAAAAACAGCGCTGGGGAACGGCTCCAAGAAACAGTGATGTAACTCGGTCAGATGAAGTCACGTATCTGAAAGCAATTTCTGAGGAAGCTTCTGTCATTTTTATCTGAGGATACTTCCTTTGTCACGGTAAGCTGCGTAGCTCCAAGAAGTCTCCCATTGCGGATTTCAAGGAAACGGTCTTGTCAAACTCATCACTGAAGAGAAAAGTGTAACTCTGTGAGGTGCACTCACACAGCGCAATGCAGTTTCTCACAAAGCTTCTTGCCAGTGTGCATCTGAGGCTATTTCCTTTTCACCGGAGGCCTCAATGAGCTCCCAAATATCGCTTTGCAAATTCCACGAGAACAGTCTTCGCGAAGGGCTTCAGGAGGAGAAAGCTGCAATTCTGTGAGATGAATTCACAGATCACAAAGATGTTTCTCAGAAAGCTTCCCTCTCCTTTGTAACGGAGGATATTTCCTTTGGCCCCGTAGTCCTCAAAGGGGTCTGAAATATCAGTTTCCAGATTCCACAGAAACAGGGGTAGCCAACGGCTCCATGAAGCACAGGTGTAATTCAGTGAGTTGAAGTCACACATCACAAAGCAGTTTCTCAGAAAGCTTCTATATTTTTGTTTTCGAGCTGAGGTTATTTGTGGTCTCGGAGCTCCACTGTGTGTCTTAGAGCAGGTTCTGCGAAAACACTGTTAGCAAGCTTCTCCATGGAAACAATGATAGAACTCTGTGAGCCGAATTCACCCACAGCAAAGGAGTTTCTGAGGAGAAACTCCTTTGAGTTTCTGAGGAGAATCCTCCCTGCGGATTTGTCTGAGTCTCGAGATTTCACGATTCACCATGGGATTCAACGCTATCCAAGATATCACTCGTGAGATTCTACAAACACAGTGCTAGCAAACTCCTCCAGGAAGGAGTGGTGTAACCCTGTGAAATGAATTCACACATCACGAAGCAGTTTCTCAGAGAGCTTCCTTCCGGTTTTTCTCGGAGGATAGTTCCTGTCCCCCTATACTCTTCAAGCCCATCCGAAATTATGAGTTCTCAGAATCCACAAAAACCGTGCTAGGAAACGGCTCCAAGACCCAGTGATGCAACTCCGGGAGCTGAAGTCTCGTATCTGAAAGCAATTCCCGAGGAAGCTTCTTTCATTTCTTATCTGAGGATATTTCCTTTGTCACCGTAAGCTGCATAGCGCTGAGAAGTATCTCATCGCAAACTTCAAGAAAACGAGGTGCTGGCAAACTGATCACTGAAGAGAAAAGTGTAACTCCGTGAGGCGCATTCACACACCGCAAGGCAGTTTCTCAGAAAGCTTCTTTCCGGTTCTTATCTGAGGATATTTTCTGTTCCCCGTAGCCCACAATGAGCTCCCAAAGATCACTTTGCAGAATCCACGGCAACGGTGTTAGCAAACCGCTACGAGAAGGTAAAGGTGAATCTCTGTGTGGTGGATTCAACATCACAGAGCAATTTCTGAGACAGCTTCTTTCTAGTTATTATCGGAGG
This sequence comes from Macaca nemestrina, assembly GCF_043159975.1. Classification (NCBI taxonomy): domain Eukaryota; kingdom Metazoa; phylum Chordata; class Mammalia; order Primates; family Cercopithecidae; genus Macaca; species Macaca nemestrina. The sequence continues at coordinate 45,950 of NW_027257611.1, forward strand.
ATGTCTCCGTGATCACCATGGGCCTCAATGCGCCCCCAAATATCACTTTGCAGATTCCACGGAAACAGTGTTAGCGAACGGCTTCCTGAAGACTCGGTTGTAACTCTGTGTGATGAATTCACGTATCACAGAGAAGTTTCTCACGCAGCTTCGCTCACGTTTTGCATCGAGGGTATTTCAGCGTAGGCCTGAATTCGAACCAAAGTAGCCCTTCTCAGGTTCCTCAAAGACCGTGTTAAATGACTCTTCATGAAAGGGGCGTGTAACTCTGTGAGATGAATTCTCACATCACAATCCAGTTTCTAAGACAGCTTCTTTCTCATTTTATCTGAGGATATGTCCTCTGTAAGCTTCATTGCGCTAAGAAATATGCCATGGCAGATTTCAGGAAAACTGTGTTAGCAAGTTGATCACTGAAGAGAAAACTGTAACTCCGTGAGTTGCATTCACACATCCCGACGCCGTTTCTCAAAACACTTCTTTCCTGTTTTTGTCTGAGGACATTTCCCTTTTCACCATAGGCCTCAATGAGCTCCCAAATATCCCTTTGCGGAATCCATGAAAACAGTGTTAGCATACTGCTACAAGATGGTAAAGGTGACGCTCCGTGTGGGGAATTCAACATCACAAAGCAATGTCTGAGACGGCTTCTTTCTAGTTATCATCTGAGGACGTTTCCGTTTGCACCATGGGCCCTGAATGCGCCCCCAAATATCGCCTTGCAGATTCCAGGAAAACAGTGGTAGCAAACTGCTTCCTGAAGATTCAGCTGTAACTCTGTGTGTTGAATTCACGTAGCACAGAGAAGTGTCTCACAAAGCTTCTCTCACGTTTTTAATTGGGGATATGTCCTTCCTCAGCGTAGGCCTCAATTCCATCCAAAGTAGCCCTTCTCGGGTTCCTGAGAGACAGTGTTAAACGACTGCCCCACGAAACGCCGGTGTGACGCTGGGAGATGATTTCACACATCGCAAATCAGTTTCTAAGAAAGCTTCCTTTCATTTGATCTGAGGAGTTTTCCTTTGTCCCCGTAAGCTTCATTGCGCTAAGAAGCATCCCAAGGCAGATTTCAAGGAAACTGTGTGAGCAAACTGGTCACTGAAGAGAAAAGTGTCACTCTGGGAGTTGCATTCGCACATCGCAACGCAGTTTCTCAGAACGCTTCCTTCCAGTTTTTATCGGAGGCTATTTCCTTTTCCCCGTAGCCCTCAATGAGCTCCCAAATATCACTTTGCGGAATCCAGGAAAACAGTGCTAGCCAACTGCTACAAGAAGGGAAGGTGAATCTCTGTGTGGTGAATTGACACATCACAAAGCAATTTCGGAGACAGCTTCTTTCTCGTCACGACCTGAGGATGTTTCCGTTTTCACCGTGGGCCCTCAGTGCGCTCCCAGATAGCACTATGCAGATTCCACGTAAACGGTGTTAGCAAACTGCTTCGTGAAGACTAAGTGGGAACTCTGTGAGATGAATTCATGTTTCACTGAGAAGTTTCTCACAAAGCCTCTTTCCAGTTTTCATTTCACGATAGTTCCTTGGTCACCATGAGCTTCATTGCGCTGAGAAATAGCCCAGTGCAGATTGCAATCAAACAGTGTTAGCAAACGGGTCAGTGAAAAGGTGCGTGGAAGTCTAGGAGTCGCATTCACATGTCACAGTGCAGTTTCTCCGAAGGCTTCTTTCCAGTTTGTATCTGAGGACGTTTCTCTTTTCACCATATCCCTCTGTGGGCTCCCAAGAGTGGTGTAAGCCTTTGAAATGAACTCACACGTCACAAAGCTGTTTCTCAGAAAGCTGCACTCCGGTTTTTCTCGGAGGATATTCCCTTTCTCCCCACACTCTCCAAACCCATCCGAAATATCGGTTCTCAGAATCCACAAAAACAGCGCTGGGGAACGGCTCCAAGAAACAGTGATGCAACTAGGTCAGATGAAGTCACGTATCTGAAAGCAATTTCTGAGGAAGCTTCTGTCATTTTTATCTGAGGATACTTCCTTTGTCACGGTAAGCTGCGTAGCTCCAAGAAGTCTCCCATTGCGGATTTCAAGGAAACGGTCTTGTCAAACTCATCACTGAAGAGCAAAGTGTAACTCTGTGAGGTGCACTCACACAGCGCAATGCAGTTTCTCACAAAGCTTCTTGCCAGTGTGCATCTGAGGCTATTTCCTTTTCACCGGAGCCCTCAATGAGCTCCCAAATATCGCTTTGCAAATTCCACGAGAACAGTCTTCGCGAAGGGCTTCAGGAGGAGAAAGCTGCAATTCTGTGAGATGAATTCACAGATCACAAAGATGTTTCTCAGAAAGCTTCCCTCTCCTTTGTAACGGAGGATATTTCCTTTGGCCCCGTAGTCCTCAAAGGGGTCTGAAATATCAGTTTCCAGATTCCACAGAAACAGGGGTAGCCAACGGCTCCATGAAGCACAGGTGTAATTCAGTGAGTTGAAGTCACACATCACAAAGCAGTTTCTCAGAAAGCTTCTATATTTTTGTTTTCGAGCTGAGGTTATTTGTGGTCTCGGAGCTCCACTGTGTGTCTTAGAGCAGGTTCTGCGAAAACACTGTTAGCAAGCTTCTCCATGGAAACAATGATAGAACTCTGTGAGCCGAATTCACCCACAGCAAAGGAGTTTCTGAGGAGAAACTCCTTTGAGTTTCTGAGGAGAATCCTCCCTGCGGATTTGTCTGAGTCTCGAGATTTCACGATTCACCATGGGATTCAACGCTATCCAAGATATCACTCGTGAGATTCTACAAACACAGTGCTAGCAAACTCCTCCAGGAAGGAGTGGTGTAACCCTGTGAAATGAATTCACACCTCACGAAGCAGTTTCTCAGAGAGCTTCCTTCCGGTTTTTCTCGGAGGATAGTTCCTGTCCCCCTATACTCTTCAAGCCCATCCGAAATTATGAGTTCTCAGAATCCACAAAAACCGTGCTAGGAAACGGCTCCAAGACCCAGTGATGCAACTCCGGGAGCTGAAGTCTCGTATCTGAAAGCAATTCCCGAGGAAGCTTCTTTCATTTCTTATCTGAGGATATTTCCTTTGTCACCGTAAGCTGCATAGCGCTGAGAAGTATCTCATCGCAAACTTCAAGAAAACGAGGTGCTGGCAAGCTGATCACTGAAGAGAAAAGTGTAACTCCGTGAGGCGCATTCACACACCGCAAGGCAGTTTCTCAGAAAGCTTCTTTCCGGTTCTTATCTGAGGATATTTTCTGTTCCCCGTAGCCCACAATGAGCTCCCAAAGATCACTTTGCAGAATCCACGGCAACGGTGTTAGCAAACCGCTACGAGAAGGTAAAGGTGAATCTCTGTGTGGTGGATTCAACATCACCGAGCAATTTCTGGGACAGCTTCTTTCTAGTTATTATCGGAGGATGTCTCCGTGTTCACCATGGGCCTCAATGCGCCCCCAAATATCACTTTGCAGATTCCACGGAAACAGTGTTAGCGAACGGCTTCCTGAAGACTCGGTTGTAACTCTGTGTGATGAATTCACGTATCACAGAGAAGTTTCTCACGCAGCTTCGCTCACGTTTTGCATCGAGGGTATTTCAGCGTAGGCCTGAATTCGAACCAAAGTAGCCCTTCTCAGGTTCCTCAAAGACCGTGTTAAATGACTCTTCCATGAAAGGGGCGTGTAACTCTGTGAGATGAATTCTCACATCACAATCCAGTTTCTAAGACAGCTTCTTTCTCATTTTATCTGAGGATATGTCCTCTGTAAGCTTCATTGCGCTAAGAAATATGCCATGGCAGATTTCAGGAAAACTGTGTTAGCAAGTTGAACACTGAAGAGAAAACTGTAACTCCGTGAGTTGCATTCACACATCCCGACACCGTTTCTCAAAACACTTCTTTCCTGTTTTTGTCTGAGGACATTTCCCTTTTCACCATAGGCCTCAATGAGCTCCCAAATATCCCTTTGCGGAATCCATGAAAACAGTGTTAGCATACTGCTACAAGATGGTAAAGGTGACGCTCCGTGTGGGGAATTCAACATCACAAAGCAATGTCTGAGACGGCTTCTTTCTAGTTATCATCTGAGGACGTTTCCGTTTGCACCATGGGCCCTGAATGCGCCCCCAAATATCGCCTTGCAGATTCCAGGAAAACAGTGGTAGCAAACTGCTTCCTGAAGATTCAGCTGTAACTCTGTGTGTTGAATTCACGTAGCACAGAGAAGTGTCTCACAAAGCTTCTCTCACGTTTTTAATTGGGGATATGTCCTTCCTCAGCGTAGGCCTCAATTCCATCCAAAGTAGCCCTTCTCGGGTTCCTGAGAGACAGTGTTAAACGACTGCCCCACGAAACGCCGGTGTGACGCTGGGAGATGATTTCACACATCGCAAATCAGTTTCTAAGAAAGCTTCTTTTCATTTGATCTGAGGAGATTTCCTTTGTCCCCGTAAGCTTCATTGCGCTAAGAAGCATCCCAAGGCAGATTTCAAGGAATCTGTGTGAGCAAACTGGTCACTGAAGAGAAAAGTGTCACTCTGGGAGTTGCATTCGCACATCACAACGCAGTTTCTCAGAACGCTTCCTTCCAGTTTTTATCGGAGGCTATTTCCTTTTCCCCGTAGCCCTCAATGAGCTCCCAAATATCACTTTGCGGAATCCAGGAAAACAGTGCTAGCCAACTGCTACAAGAAGGGAAGGTGAATCTCTGTGTGGTGAATTGACACATCACAAAGCAATTTCGGAGACAGCTTCTTTCTCGTCACGACCTGAGGATGTTTCCGTTTTCACCGTGGGCCCTCAGTGCGCTCCCAGATAGCACTATGCAGATTCCACGGAAACGGTGTTAGCAAACTGCTTCGTGAAGACTAAGTGGGAACTCTGTGAGATGAATTCACGTTTCACTGAGAAGTTTCTCACAAAGCCTCTTTCCAGTTTTCATTTCACGATAGTTCCTTGGTCACCATGAGCTTCATTGCGCTGAGAAATAGCCCAGTGCAGATTGCAATCAAACAGTGTTAGCAAACGGGTCAGTGAAAAGGTGCGTGGAAGTCTAGGAGTCGCATTCACATGTCACAGTGCAGTTTCTCCGAAGGCTTCTTTCCAGTTTGTATCTGAGGACGTTTCTCTTTTCACCATATCCCTCCGTGGGCTCCCAAGAGTGGTGTAAGCCTTTGAAATGAACTCACACGTCACAAAGCTGTTTCTCAGAAAGCTGCACTCCGGTTTTTCTCGGAGGATATTCCCTTTCTCCCCACACTCTCCAAACCCATCCGAAATATCGGTTCTCAGAATCCACAAAAACAGCGCTGGGGAACGGCTCCAAGAAACAGTGATGTAACTCGGTGGGATGAAGTCACGTATCTGAAAGCAATTTCTGAGGAAGCTTCTGTCATTTTTATCTGAGGATACTTCCTTTGTCACGGTAAGCTGCGTAGCTCCAAGAAGTCTCCCATTGCGGATTTCAAGGAAACGGTCTTGTCAAACTCATCACTGAAGAGAAAAGTGTAACTCTGTGAGGTGCACTCACACAGCGCAATGCAGTTTCTCACAAAGCTTCTTGCCAGTGTGCATCTGAGGCTATTTCCTTTTCACCGGAGCCCTCAATGAGCTCCCAAATATCGCTTTGCAAATTCCACGAGAACAGTCTTCGCGAAGGGCTTCAGGAGGAGAAAGCTGCAATTCTGTGAGATGAATTCACAGATCACAAAGAAGTTTCTCAGAAAGCTTCCCTCTCCTTTGTAACGGAGGATATTTCCTTTGGCCCCGTAGTCCTCAAAGGGGTCTGAAATATCAGTTTCCAGATTCCACAGAAACAGGGGTAGCCAACGGCTCCATGAAGCACAGGTGTAATTCAGTGAGTTGAAGTCACACATCACAAAGCAGTTTCTCAGAAAGCTTCTATTTTTTTGTTTTCGAGCTGAGGTTATTTGTGGTCTCGGAGCTCCACTGTGTGTCTTAGAACAGGTTCTGCGAAAACACTGTTAGCAAGCTTCTCCATGGAAACAATGATAGAACTCTGTGAGCCGAATTCACCCACAGCAAAGGAGTTTCTGAGGAGAAACTCCTTTGAGTTTCTGAGGAGAATCCTCCCTGCGGATTTGTCTGAGTCTCGAGATTTCACGATTCACCATGGGATTCAACGCTATCCAAGATATCACTCGTGAGATTCTACAAACACAGTGCTAGCAAACTCCTCCAGGAAGGAGTGGTGTAACCCTGTGAAATGAATTCACACATCACGAAGCAGTTTCTCAGAGAGCTTCCTTCCGGTTTTTCTCGGAGGATAGTTCCTGTCCCCCTATACTCTTCAAGCCCATCCGAAATTGTGAGTTCTCAGAATCCACAAAAACAGTGCTAGGAAACGGCTCCAAGACCCAGTGATGCAACTCCGGGAGCTGAAGTCTCGTATATGAAAGCAATTCCCGAGGAAGCTTCTTTCATTTCTTATCTGAGGATATTTCCTTTGTCACCGTAAGCTGCATAGCGCTGAGAAGTATCTCATCGCACACTTCAAGAAAACGAGGTGCTGGCAAACTGATCACTGAAGAGAAAAGTGTAACTCCGTGAGGCGCATTCACACACCGCAAGGCAGTTTCTCAGAAAGCTTCTTTCCGGTTCTTATCTGAGGATATTTTCTGTTCCCCGTAGCCCACAATGAGCTCCCAAAGATCCCTTTGCAGAATCCACGGCAACGGTGTTAGCAAACCGCTACGAGAAGGTAAAGGTGAATCTCTGTGTGGTGGATTCAACATCACAGAGCAATTTCTGAGACAGCTTCTTTCTAGTTATTATCGGAGGATGTCTCCGTGTTCACCATGGGCCTCAATGCGCCCCCAAATATCACTTTGCAGATTCCACGGAAACAGTGTTAGCGAACGGCTTCCTGAAGACTCGGTTGTAACTCTGTGTGATGAATTCACGTATCACAGAGAAGTTTCTCACGCAGCTTCGCTCACGTTTTGCATCGAGGGTATTTCAGCGTAGGCCTGAATTCGAACCAAAGTAGCCCTCCTCAGGTTCCTCAAAGACCGTGTTAAATGACTCTTCCATGAAAGGGGCGTGTAACTCTGTGAGATGAATTCTCACATCACAATCCAGTTTCTAAGACAGCTTCTTTCTCATTTTATCTGAGGATATGTCCTCTGTAAGCTTCATTGTGCTAAGAAATATGCCATGGCAGATTTCAGGAAAACTGTGTTAGCAAGTTGATCACTGAAGAGAAAACTGTAACTCCATGAGTTGCATTCACACATCCCGACGCCGTTTCTCAAAACACTTCTTTCCTGTTTTTGTCTGAGGACATTTCCCTTTTCACCATAGGCCTCAATGAGCTCCCAAATATCCCTTTGCGGAATCCATGAAAACAGTGTTAGCATACTGCTACAAGATGGTAAAGGTGACGCTCCGTGTGGGGAATTCAACATCACAAAGCAATGTCTGAGACGGCTTCTTTCTAGTTATCATCTGAGGACGTTTCCGTTTGTACCATGGGCCCTGAATGCGCCCCCAAATATCGCCTTGCAGATTCCAGGAAAACAGTGGTAGCAAACTGCTTCCTGAAGATTCAGCTGTAACTCTGTGTGTTGAATTCACGTAGCACAGAGAAGTGTCTCACAAAGCTTCTCTCACGTTTTTAATTGGGGATATGTCCTTCCTCAGCGTAGGCCTCAATTCCATCCAAAGTAGCCCTTCTCGGGTTCCTGAGAGACAGTGTTAAACGACTGCCCCACGAAACGCCGGTGTGACGCTGGGAGATGATTTCACACATCGCAAACCAGTTTCTAAGAAAGCTTCTTTTCATTTGATCTGAGGAGATTTCCTTTGTCCCCGTAAGCTTCATTGCGCTAAGAAGCATCCCAAGGCAGATTTCAAGGAAACTGTGTGAGCAAACTGGTCACTGAAGAGAAAAGTGTCACTCTGGGAGTTGCATTCGCACATCGCAACGCAGTTTCTCAGAACGCTTCCTTCCAGTTTTTATCGGAGGCTATTTCCTTTTCCCCGTAGCCCTCAATGAGCTCCCAAATATCACTTTGCGGAATCCAGGAAAACAGTGCTAGCCAACTGCTACAAGAAGGGAAGGTGAATCTCTGTGTGGTGAATTGACACATCACAAAGCAATTTCGGAGACAGCTTCTTTCTCGTCACGACCTGAGGATGTTTCCGTTTTCACCGTGGGCCCTCAGTGCGCTCCCAGATAGCACTATGCAGATTCCACGCAAACGGTGTTAGCAAACTGCTTCGTGAAGACTAAGTGGGAACTCTGTGAGATGAATTCACGTTTCACTGAGAAGTTTCTCACAAAGCCTCTTTCCAGTTTTCATTTCACGATAGTTCCTTGGTCACCATGAGCTTCATTGCGCTGAGAAATAGCCCAGTGCAGATTGCAATCAAACAGTGTTAGCAAACGGGTCAGTGAAAAGGTGCGTGGAAGTCTAGGAGTCGCATTCACATGTCACAATGCAGTTTCTCCGAAGGCTTCTTTCCAGTTTGTATCTGAGGACGTTTCTCTTTTCACCATATCCCTCCGTGGGCTCCCAAGAGTGGTGTAAGCCTTTGAAATGAACTCACACGTCACAAAGCTGTTTCTCAGAAAGCTGCACTCCGGTTTTTCTCGGAGGATATTCCCTTTCTCCCCACACTCTCCAAACCCATCCGAAATATCGGTTCTCAGAATCCACAAAAACAGCGCTGGGGAACGGCTCCAAGAAACAGTGATGTAACTCGGTCAGATGAAGTCACGTATCTGAAAGCAATTTCTGAGGAAGCTTCTGTCATTTTTATCTGAGGATACTTCCTTTGTCACGGTAAGCTGCGTAGCTCCAAGAAGTCTCCCATTGCGGATTTCAAGGAAACGGTCTTGTCAAACTCATCACTGAAGAGAAAAGTGTAACTCTGTGAGGTGCACTCACACAGCGCAATGCAGTTTCTCACAAAGCTTCTTGCCAGTGTGCATCTGAGGCTATTTCCTTTTCACCGGAGCCCTCAATGAGCTCCCAAATATCGCTTTGCAAATTCCACGAGAACAGTCTTCGCGAAGGGCTTCAGGAGGAGAAAGCTGCAATTCTGTGAGATGAATTCACAGATCACAAAGAAGTTTCTCAGAAAGCTTCCCTCTCCTTTGTAACGGAGGATATTTCCTTTGGCCCCGTAGTCCTCAAAGGGGTCTGAAATATCAGTTTCCAGATTCCACAGAAACAGGGGTAGCCAACGGCTCCATGAAGCACAGGTGTAATTCAGTGAGTTGAAGTCACACATCACAAAGCAGTTTCTCAGAAAGCTTCTGTATTTTTGTTTTCGAGCTGAGGTTATTTGTGGTCTCGGAGCTCCACTGTGTGTCTTAGAGCAGGTTCTGCGAAAACACTGTTAGCAAGCTTCTCCATGGAAACAATGATAGAACTCTGTGAGCCGAATTCACCCACAGCAAAGGAGTTTCTGAGGAGAAACTCCTTTGAGTTTCTGAGGAGAATCCTCCCTGCGGATTTGTCTGAGTCTCGAGATTTCACGATTCACCATGGGATTCAACGCTATCCAAGATATCACTCGTGAGATTCTACAAACACAGTGCTAGCAAACTCCTCCAGGAAGGAGTGGTGTAACCCTGTGAAATGAATTCACACATCACGAAGCAGTTTCTCAGAGAGCTTCCTTCCGGTTTTTCTCGGAGGATAGTTCCTGTCTCCCTATACTCTTCAAGCCCATCCGAAATTGTGAGTTCTCAGAATCCACAAAAACCGTGCTAGGAAACGGCTCCAAGACCCAGTGATGCAACTCCGGGAGCTGAAGTCTCGTATCTGAAAGCAATTCCCGAGGAAGCTTCTTTCATTTCTTATCTGAGGATATTTCCTTTGTCACCGTAAGCTGCATAACGCTGAGAAATATCTCATCGCAAACTTCAAGAAAACGAGGTGCTGGCAAACTGATCACTGAAGAGAAAAGTGTAACTCCGTGAGGCGCATTCACACACCGCAAGGCAGTTTCTCAGAAAGCTTCGTTCCGGTTCTTATCTGAGGATATTTTCTGTTCCCCGTAGCCCACAATGAGCTCCCAAAGATCACTTTGCAGAATCCACGGCAACGGTGTTAGCAAACCGCTACGAGAAGGTAAAGGTGAATCTCTGTGTGGTGGATTCAACATCACAGAGCAATTTCTGAGACAGCTTCTTTCTAGTTATTATCGGAGGATGTCTCCGTGTTCACCATGGGCCTCAATGCGCCCCCAAATATCACTTTGCAGATTCCACGGAAACAGTGTTAGCGAACGGCTTCCTGAAGACTCAGTTGTAACTCTGTGTGATGAATTCACGTATCACAGAGAAGTTTCTCACGCAGCTTCGCTCACGTTTTGCATCGAGGGTATTTCAGCGTAGGCCTGAATTCGAACCAAAGTAGCCCTCCTCAGGTTCCTCAAAGACCGTGTTAAATGACTCTTCCATGAAAGGGGCGTGTAACTCTGTGAGATGAATTCTCACATCACAATCCAGTTTCTAAGACAGCTTCTTTCTCATTTTATCTGAGGATATGTCCTCTGTAAGCTTCATTGCGCTAAGAAATATGCCATGGCAGATTTCAGGAAAACTGTGTTAGCAAGTTGATCACTGAAGAGAAAACTGTAACTCCGTGAGTTGCATTCACACATCCCGACGCCGTTTCTCAAAACACTTCTTTCCTGTTTTTGTCTGAGGACATTTCCCTTTTCACCATAGGCCTCAATGAGCTCCCAAATATCCCTTTGCGGAATCCATGAAAACAGTGTTAGCATACTGCTACAAGATGGTAAAGGTGACGCTCCGTGTGGGGAATTCAACATCACAAAGCAATGTCTGAGACGGCTTCTTTCTAGTTATCATCTGAGGACGTTTCCGTTTGCACCATGTGCCCTGAATGCGCCCCCAAATATCGCCTTGCAGATTCCAGGAAAACAGTGGTAGCAAACTGCTTCCTGAAGATTCAGCTGTAACTCTGTGTGTTGAATTCACGTAGCACAGAGAAGTGTCTCACAAAGCTTCTCTCACGTTTTTAATTGGGGATATGTCCTTCCTCAGCGTAGGCCTCAATTCCATCCAAAGTAGCCCTTCTCGGGTTCCTGAGAGACAGTGTTAAACGACTGCCCCACGAAACGCCGGTGTGACGCTGGGAGATGATTTCACACATCGCAAACCAGTTTCTAAGAAAGCTTCTTTTCATTTGATCTGAGGGGATTTCCTTTGTCCCCGTAAGCTTCATTGCGCTAAGAAGCATCCCAAGGCAGATTTCAAGGAAACTGTGTGAGCAAACTGGTCACTGAAGAGAAAAGTGTCACTCTGGGAGTTGCATTCGCACATCACAACGCAGTTTCTCAGAACGCTTCCTTCCAGTTTTTATCGGAGGCTATTTCCTTTTCCCCGTAGCCCTCAATGAGCTCCCAAATATCACTTTGCGGAATCCAGGAAAACAGTGCTAGCCAACTGCTACAAGAAGGGAAGGTGAATCTCTGTGTGGTGAATTGACACATCACAAAGCAATTTCGGAGACAGCTTCTTTCTCGTCATGACCTGAGGATGTTTCCGTTTTCACCGTGGGCCCTCAGTGCGCTCCCAGATAGCACTATGCAGATTCCACGGAAACGGTGTTAGCAAACTGCTTCGTGAAGACTAAGTGGGAACTCTGTGAGATGAATTCACGTTTCACTGAGAAGTTTCTCACAAAGCCTCTTTCCAGTTTTCATTTCACGATAGTTCCTTGGTCACCATGAGCTTCATTGCGCTGAGAAATAGCCCAGTGCAGATTGCAATCAAACAGTGTTAGCAAACGGGTCAGTGAAAAGGTGCGTGGAAGTCTAGGAGTCGCATTCACATGTCACAGTGCAGTTTCTCCGAAGGCTTCTTTCCAGTTTGTATCTGAGGACGTTTCTCTTTTCACCATATCCCTCCGTGGGCTCCCAAGAGTGGTGTAAGCCTTTGAAATGAACTCACACGTCACAAAGCTGTTTCTCAGAAAGCTGCACTCCGGTTTTTCTCGGAGGATATTCTCTTTCTCCCCACACTCTCCAAACCCATCCGAAATATCGGTTCTCAGAATCCCCAAAAACAGCGCTGGGGAACGGCTCCAAGAAACAGTGATGTAACTCGGTCAGATGAAGTCACGTATCTGAAAGCAATTTCTGAGGAAGCTTCTGTCATTTTTATCTGAGGATACTTCCTTTGTCACGGTAAACTGCGTAGCTCCAAGAAGTCTCCCATTGCGGATTTCAAGGAAACGGTCTTGTCAAACTCATCACTGAAGAGAAAAGTGTAACTCTGTGAGGTGCACTCACACAGCGCAATGCAGTTTCTCACAAAGCTTCTTGCCAGTGTGCATCTGAGGCTATTTCCTTTTCACCGGAGCCCTCAATGAGCTCCCAAATATCGCTTTGCAAATTCCACGAGAACAGTCTTCGCGAAGGGCTTCAGGAGGAGAAAGCTGCAATTCTGTGAGATGAATTCACAGATCACAAAGAAGTTTCTCAGAAAGCTTCCCTCTCCTTTGTAACGGAGGATATTTCCTTTGGCCCCGTAGTCCTCAAAGGGGTCCGAAATATCAGTTTCCAGATTCCACAGAAACAGGGGTAGCCAACGGCTCCATGAAGCACAGGTGTAATTCAGTGAGTTGAAGTCACACATCACAAAGCAGTTTCTCAGAAAGCTTCTATTTTTTTGTTTTCGAGCTGAGGTTATTTGTGGTCTCGGAGCTCCACTGTGTGTCTTAGAGCAGGTTCTGCGAAAACACTGTTAGCAAGCTTCTCCATGGAAACAATGATAGAACTCTGTGAGCCGAATTCACCCGCAGCAAAGGAGTTTCTGAGGAGAAACTCCTTTGAGTTTCTGAGGAGAATCCTCCCTGCGGATTTGTCTGAGTCTCGAGATTTCACGATTCACCATGGGATTCAACGCTATCCAAGATATCACTCGTGAGATTCTACAAACACAGTGCTAGCAAACTCCTCCAGGAAGGAGTGGTGTAACCCTGTGAAATGAATTCACACATCACGAAGCAGTTTCTCAGAGAGCTTCCTTCCGGTTTTTCTCGGAGGATAGTTCCCGTCCCCCTATACTCTTCAAGCCCATCCGAAATTATGAGTTCTCAGAATCCACAAAAACCGTGCTAGGAAACGGCTCCAAGACCCAGTGATGCAACTCCGGGAGCTGAAGTCTCGTATCTGAAAGCAATTCCCGAGGAAGCTTCTTTCATTTCTTATCTGAGGATATTTCCTTTGTCACCGTAAGCTGCATAGCGCTGAGAAGTATCTCATCGCAAACTTCAAGAAAACGAGGTGCTGGCAAACTGATCACTGAAGAGAAAAGTGTAACTCCGTGAGGCGCATTCACACACCACAAGCCAGTTTCTCAGAAAGCTTCTTTCCGGTTCTTATCTGAGGATATTTTCTGTTCCCCGTAGCCCACAATGAGCTCCCAAAGATCACTTTGCAGAATCCACGGCAACGGTGTTAGCAAACCGCTACGAGAAGGTAAAGGTGAATCTCTGTGTGGTGGATTCAACATCACAGAGCAATTTCTGGGACAGCTTCTTTCTAGTTATTATTGGAGGATGTCTCCGTGTTCACTATGGGCCTCAATGCGCCCCCAAATATCACTTTGCAGATTCCACGGAAACAGTGTTAGCGAACGGCTTCCTGAAGACTCGGTTGTAACTCTGTGTGATGAATTCACGTATCACAGAGAAGTTTCTCACGCAGCTTCGCTCACGTTTTGCATCGAGGGTATTTCAGCGTAGGCCTGAATTCGAACCAAAGTAGCCCTTCTCAGGTTCCTCAAAGACCGTGTTAAATGACTCTTCCATGAAAGGGGCGTGTAACTCTGTGAGATGAATTCTCACATCACAATCCAGTTTCTAAGACAGCTTCTTTCTCATTTTATCTGAGGATATGTCCTCTGTAAGCTTCATTGCGCTAAGAAATATGCCATGGCAGATTTCAGGAAAACTGTGTTAGCAAGTTGATCACTGAAGAGAAAACTGTAACTCCGTGAGTTGCATTCACACATCCCAACGCCGTTTCTCAAAACACTTCTTTCCTGTTTTTGTCTGAGGACATTTCCCTTTTCACCATAGGCCTCAATGAGCTCCCAAATATCCCTTTGCGGAATCCATGAAAACAGTGTTAGCATACTGCTACAAGATGGTAAAGTGACGCTCCGTGTGGGGAATTCAACATCACAAAGCAATGTCTGAGACGGCTTCTTTCTAGTTATCATCTGAGGACGTTTCCGTTTGCACCATGGGCCCTGAATGCGCCCCCAAATATCGCCTTGCAGATTCCAGGAAAACAGTGGTAGCAAACTGCTTCCTGAAGATTCAGCTGTAACTCTGTGTGTTGAATTCACGTAGCACAGAGAAGTGTCTCACAAAGCTTCTCTCACGTTTTTAATTGGGGATATGTCCTTCCTCAGCGTAGGCCTCAATTCCATCCAAAGTAGCCCTTCTCGGGTTCCTGAGAGACAGTGTTAAACGACTGCCCCACGAAACGCCGGTGTGACGCTGGGAGATGATTTCACACATCGCAAACCAGTTTCTAAGAAAGCTTCTTTTCATTTGATCTGAGGAGATTTCCTTTGTCCCCGTAAGCTTCATTGCGCTAAGAAGCATCCCAAGGCAGATTTCAAGGAAACTGTGTGAGCAAACTGGTCACTGAAGAGAAAAGTGTCACTCTGGGAGTTGCATTCGCACATCGCAACGCAGTTTCTCAGAACGCTTCCTTCCAGTTTTTATCGGAGGCTATTTCCTTTTCCCCGTAGCCCTCAATGAGCTCCCAAATATCACTTTGCGGAATCCAGGAAAACAGTGCTAGCCAACTGCTACAAGAAGGGAAGGTGAATCTCTGTGTGGTGAATTGACACATCACAAAGCAATTTCGGAGACAGCTTCTTTCTCGTCACGACCTGAGGATGTTTCCGTTTTCACCGTGGGCCCTCAGTGCGCTCCCAGATAGCACTATGCAGATTCCACGCAAACAGTGTTAGCAAACTGCTTCGTGAAGACTAAGTGGGAACTCTGTGAGATGAATTCACGTTTCACTGAGAAGTTTCTCACAAAGCCTCTTTCCAGTTTTCATTTCACGATAGTTCCTTGGTCACCATGAGCTTCATTGCGCTGAGAAATAGCCCAGTGCAGATTGCAATCAAACAGTGTTAGCAAACGGGTCAGTGAAAAGGTGCGTGGAAGTCTAGGAGTCGCATTCACATGTCACAATGCCGTTTCTCCGAAGGCTTCTTTCCAGTTTGTATCTGAGGACGTTTCTCTTTTCACCATATCCCTCCGTGGGCTCCCAAGAGTGGTGTAAGCCTTTGAAATGAACTCACACGTCACAAAGCTGTTTCTCAGAAAGCTGCACTCCGGTTTTTCTCGGAGGATATTCCCTTTCTCCCCACACTCTCCAAACCCATCCGAAATATCGGTTCTCAGAATCCACAAAAACAGCGCTGGGGAACGGCTCCAAGAAACAGTGATGTAACTCGGTCAGATGAAGTCACGTATCTGAAAGCAATTTCTGAGGAAGCTTCTGTCATTTTTATCTGAGGATACTTCCTTTGTCACGGTAAGCTGCGTAGCTCCAAGAAGTCTCCCATTGCGGATTTCAAGGAAACGGTCTTGTCAAACTCATCACTGAAGAGAAAAGTGTAACTCTGTGAGGTGCACTCACACAGCGCAATGCAGTTTCTCACAAAGCTTCTTGCCAGTGTGCATCTGAGGCTATTTCCTTTTCACCGGAGCCCTCAATGAGCTCCCAAATATCGCTTTGCAAATTCCACGAGAACAGTCTTCGCGAAGGGCTTCAGGAGGAGAAAGCTGCAATTCTGTGAGATGAATTCACAGATCACAAAGAAGTTTCTCAGAAAGCTTCCCTCTCCTTTGTAACGGAGGATATTTCCTTTGGCCCCGTAGTCCTCAAAGGGGTCTGAAATATCAGTTTCCAGATTCCACAGAAACAGGGGTAGCCAACGGCTCCATGAAGCACAGGTGTAATTCAGTGAGTTGAAGTCACACATCACAAAGCAGTTTCTCAGAAAGCTTCTGTATTTTTGTTTTCGAGCTGAGGTTATTTGTGGTCTCGGAGCTCCACTGTGTGTCTTAGAGCAGGTTCTGCGAAAACACTGTTAGCAAGCTTCTCCATGGAAACAATGATAGAACTCTGTGAGCCGAATTCACCCACAGCAAAGGAGTTTCTGAGGAGAAACTCCTTTGAGTTTCTGAGGAGAATCCTCCCTGCGGATTTGTCTGAGTCTCGAGATTTCACGATTCACCATGGGATTCAACGCTATCCAAGATATCACTCGTGAGATTCTACAAACACAGTGCTAGCAAACTCCTCCAGGAAGGAGTGGTGTAACCCTGTGAAATGAATTCACACATCACGAAGCAGTTTCTCAGAGAGCTTCCTTCCGGTTTTTCTCGGAGGATAGTTCCTGTCTCCCTATACTCTTCAAGCCCATCCGAAATTGTGAGTTCTCAGAATCCACAAAAACCGTGCTAGGAAACGGCTCCAAGACCCAGTGATGCAACTCCGGGAGCTGAAGTCTCGTATCTGAAAGCAATTCCCGAGGAAGCTTCTTTCATTTCTTATCTGAGGATATTTCCTTTGTCACCGTAAGCTGCATAACGCTGAGAAATATCTCATCGCAAACTTCAAGAAAACGAGGTGCTGGCAAACTGATCACTGAAGAGAAAAGTGTAACTCCGTGAGGCGCATTCACACACCGCAAGGCAGTTTCTCAGAAAGCTTCGTTCCGGTTCTTATCTGAGGATATTTTCTGTTCCCCGTAGCCCACAATGAGCTCCCAAAGATCACTTTGCAGAATCCACGGCAACGGTGTTAGCAAACCGCTACGAGAAGGTAAAGGTGAATCTCTGTGTGGTGGATTCAACATCACAGAGCAATTTCTGAGACAGCTTCTTTCTAGTTATTATCGGAGGATGTCTCCGTGTTCACCATGGGCCTCAATGCGCCCCCAAATATCACTTTGCAGATTCCACGGAAACAGTGTTAGCGAACGGCTTCCTGAAGACTCAGTTGTAACTCTGTGTGATGAATTCACGTATCACAGAGAAGTTTCTCACGCAGCTTCGCTCACGTTTTGCATCGAGGGTATTTCAGCGTAGGCCTGAATTCGAACCAAAGTAGCCCTCCTCAGGTTCCTCAAAGACCGTGTTAAATGACTCTTCCATGAAAGGGGCGTGTAACTCTGTGAGATGAATTCTCACATCACAATCCAGTTTCTAAGACAGCTTCTTTCTCATTTTATCTGAGGATATGTCCTCTGTAAGCTTCATTGCGCTAAGAAATATGCCATGGCAGATTTCAGGAAAACTGTGTTAGCAAGTTGATCACTGAAGAGAAAACTGTAACTCCGTGAGTTGCATTCACACATCCCGACGCCGTTTCTCAAAACACTTCTTTCCTGTTTTTGTCTGAGGACATTTCCCTTTTCACCATAGGCCTCAATGAGCTCCCAAATATCCCTTTGCGGAATCCATGAAAACAGTGTTAGCATACTGCTACAAGATGGTAAAGGTGACGCTCCGTGTGGGGAATTCAACATCACAAAGCAATGTCTGAGACGGCTTCTTTCTAGTTATCATCTGAGGACGTTTCCGTTTGCACCATGTGCCCTGAATGCGCCCCCAAATATCGCCTTGCAGATTCCAGGAAAACAGTGGTAGCAAACTGCTTCCTGAAGATTCAGCTGTAACTCTGTGTGTTGAATTCACGTAGCACAGAGAAGTGTCTCACAAAGCTTCTCTCACGTTTTTAATTGGGGATATGTCCTTCCTCAGCGTAGGCCTCAATTCCATCCAAAGTAGCCCTTCTCGGGTTCCTGAGAGACAGTGTTAAACGACTGCCCCACGAAACGCCGGTGTGACGCTGGGAGATGATTTCACACATCGCAAACCAGTTTCTAAGAAAGCTTCTTTTCATTTGATCTGAGGGGATTTCCTTTGTCCCCGTAAGCTTCATTGCGCTAAGAAGCATCCCAAGGCAGATTTCAAGGAAACTGTGTGAGCAAACTGGTCACTGAAGAGAAAAGTGTCACTCTGGGAGTTGCATTCGCACATCACAACGCAGTTTCTCAGAACGCTTCCTTCCAGTTTTTATCGGAGGCTATTTCCTTTTCCCCGTAGCCCTCAATGAGCTCCCAAATATCACTTTGCGGAATCCAGGAAAACAGTGCTAGCCAACTGCTACAAGAAGGGAAGGTGAATCTCTGTGTGGTGAATTGACACATCACAAAGCAATTTCGGAGACAGCTTCTTTCTCGTCATGACCTGAGGATGTTTCCGTTTTCACCGTGGGCCCTCAGTGCGCTCCCAGATAGCACTATGCAGATTCCACGGAAACGGTGTTAGCAAACTGCTTCGTGAAGACTAAGTGGGAACTCTGTGAGATGAATTCACGTTTCACTGAGAAGTTTCTCACAAAGCCTCTTTCCAGTTTTCATTTCACGATAGTTCCTTGGTCACCATGAGCTTCATTGCGCTGAGAAATAGCCCAGTGCAGATTGCAATCAAACAGTGTTAGCAAACGGGTCAGTGAAAAGGTGCGTGGAAGTCTAGGAGTCGCATTCACATGTCACAGTGCAGTTTCTCCGAAGGCTTCTTTCCAGTTTGTATCTGAGGACGTTTCTCTTTTCACCATATCCCTCCGTGGGCTCCCAAGAGTGGTGTAAGCCTTTGAAATGAACTCACACGTCACAAAGCTGTTTCTCAGAAAGCTGCACTCCGGTTTTTCTCGGAGGATATTCTCTTTCTCCCCACACTCTCCAAACCCATCCGAAATATCGGTTCTCAGAATCCACAAAAACAGCGCTGGGGAACGGCTCCAAGAAACAGTGATGTAACTCGGTCAGATGAAGTCACGTATCTGAAAGCAATTTCTGAGGAAGCTTCTGTCATTTTTATCTGAGGATACTTCCTTTGTCACGGTAAACTGCGTAGCTCCAAGAAGTCTCCCATTGCGGATTTCAAGGAAACGGTCTTGTCAAACTCATCACTGAAGAGAAAAGTGTAACTCTGTGAGGTGCACTCACACAGCGCAATGCAGTTTCTCACAAAGCTTCTTGCCAGTGTGCATCTGAGGCTATTTCCTTTTCACCTGAGCCCTCAATGAGCTCCCAAATATCGCTTTGCAAATTCCACGAGAACAGTCTTCGCGAAGGGCTTCAGGAGGAGAAAGCTGCAATTCTGTGAGATGAATTCACAGATCACAAAGAAGTTTCTCAGAAAGCTTCCCTCTCCTTTGTAACCGAGGATATTTCCGTTGGCCCCGTAGTCCTCAAAGGGGTCCGAAATATCAGTTTCCAGATTCCACAGAAACAGGGGTAGCCAACGGCTCCATGAAGCACAGGTGTAATTCAGTGAGTTGAAGTCACACATCACAAAGCAGTTTCTCAGAAAGCTTCTATTTTTTTGTTTTCGAGCTGAGGTTATTTGTGGTCTCGGAGCTCCACTGTGTGTCTTAGAGCAGGTTCTGCGAAAACACTGTTAGCAAGCTTCTCCATGGAAACAATGATAGAACTCTGTGAGCCGAATTCACCCACAGCAAAGGAGTTTCTGAGGAGAAACTCCTTTGAGTTTCTGAGGAGAATCCTCCCTGCGGATTTGTCTGAGTCTCGAGATTTCACGATTCACCATGGGATTCAACGCTATCCAAGATATCACTCGTGAGATTCTACAAACACAGTGCTAGCAAACTCCTCCAGGAAGGAGTGGTGTAACCCTGTGAAATGAATTCACACATCACGAAGCAGTTTCTCAGAGAGCTTCCTTCCGGTTTTTCTCGGAGGATAGTTCCCGTCCCCCTATACTCTTCAAGCCCATCCGAAATTATGAGTTCTCAGAATCCACAAAAACCGTGCTAGGAAACGGCTCCAAGACCCAGTGATGCAACTCCGGGAGCTGAAGTCTCGTATCTGAAAGCAATTCCCGAGGAAGCTTCTTTCATTTCTTATCTGAGGATATTTCCTTTGTCACCGTAAGCTGCATAGCGCTGAGAAGTATCTCATCGCAAACTTCAAGAAAACGAGGTGCTGGCAAACTGATCACTGAAGAGAAAAGTGTAACTCCGTGAGGCGCATTCACACACCACAAGGCAGTTTCTCAGAAAGCTTCTTTCCGGTTCTTATCTGAGGATATTTTCTGTTCCCCGTAGCCCACAATGAGCTCCCAAAGATCACTTTGCAGAATCCACGGCAACGGTGTTAGCAAACCGCTACGAGAAGGTAAAGGTGAATCTCTGTGTGGTGGATTCAACATCACAGAGCAATTTCTGGGACAGCTTCTTTCTAGTTATTATTGGAGGATGTCTCCATGTTCACTATGGGCCTCAATGCGCCCCCAAATATCACTTTGCAGATTCCACGGAAACAGTGTTAGCGAACGGCTTCCTGAAGACTCGGTTGTAACTCTGTGTGATGAATTCACGTATCACAGAGAAGTTTCTCACGCAGCTTCGCTCACGTTTTGCATCGAGGGTATTTCAGCGTAGGCCTGAATTCGAACCAAAGTAGCCCTTCTCAGGTTCCTCAAAGACCGTGTTAAATGACTCTTCCATGAAAGGGGCGTGTAACTCTGTGAGATGAATTCTCACATCACAATCCAGTTTCTAAGACAGCTTCTTTCTCATTTTATCTGAGGATATGTCCTCTGTAAGCTTCATTGCGCTAAGAAATATGCCATGGCAGATTTCAGGAAAACTGTGTTAGCAAGTTGATCACTGAAGAGAAAACTGTAACTCCGTGAGTTGCATTCACACATCCCAACGCCGTTTCTCAAAACACTTCTTTCCTGTTTTTGTCTGAGGACATTTCCCTTTTCACCATAGGCCTCAATGAGCTCCCAAATATCCCTTTGCGGAATCCATGAAAACAGTGTTAGCATACTGCTACAAGATGGTAAAGTGACGCTCCGTGTGGGGAATTCAACATCACAAAGCAATGTCTGAGACGGCTTCTTTCTAGTTATCATCTGAGGACGTTTCCGTTTGCACCATGGGCCCTGAATGCGCCCCCAAATATCGCCTTGCAGATTCCAGGAAAACAGTGGTAGCAAACTGCTTCCTGAAGATTCAGCTGTAACTCTGTGTGTTGAATTCACGTAGCACAGAGAAGTGTTTCACAAAGCTTCTCTCACGTTTTTAATTGGGGATATGTCCTTCCTCAGCGTAGGCCTCAATTCCATCCAAAGTAGCCCTTCTCGGGTTCCTGAGAGACAGTGTTAAACGACTGCCCCACGAAACGCCGGTGTGACGCTGGGAGATGATTTCACACATCGCAAACCAGTTTCTAAGAAAGCTTCTTTTCATTTGATCTGAGGAGATTTCCTTTGTCCCCGTAAGCTTCATTGCGCTAAGAAGCATCCCAAGGCAGATTTCAAGGAAACTGTGTGAGCAAACTGGTCACTGAAGAGAAAAGTGTCACTCTGGGAGTTGCATTCGCACATCGCAACGCAGTTTCTCAGAACGCTTCCTTCCAGTTTTTATCGGAGGCTATTTCCTTTTCCCCGTAGCCCTCAATGAGCTCCCAAATATCACTTTGCGGAATCCAGGAAAACAGTGCTAGCCAACTGCTACAAGAAGGGAAGGTGAATCTCTGTGTGGTGAATTGACACATCACAAAGCAATTTCGGAGACAGCTTCTTTCTCGTCACGACCTGAGGATGTTTCCGTTTTCACCGTGGGCCCTCAGTGCGCTCCCAGATAGCACTATGCAGATTCCACGCAAACAGTGTTAGCAAACTGCTTCGTGAAGACTAAGTGGGAACTCTGTGAGATGAATTCACGTTTCACTGAGAAGTTTCTCACAAAGCCTCTTTCCAGTTTTCATTTCACGATAGTTCCTTGGTCACCATGAGCTTCATTGCGCTGAGAAATAGCCCAGTGCAGATTGCAATCAAACAGTGTTAGCAAACGGGTCAGTGAAAAGGTGCGTGGAAGTCTAGGAGTCGCATTCACATGTCACAATGCCGTTTCTCCGAAGGCTTCTTTCCAGTTTGTATCTGAGGACGTTTCTCTTTTCACCATATCCCTCCGTGGGCTCCCAAGAGTGGTGTAAGCCTTTGAAATGAACTCACACGTCACAAAGCTGTTTCTCAGAAAGCTGCACTCCGGTTTTTCTCGGAGGATATTCCCTTTCTCCCCACACTCTCCAAACCCATCCGAAATATCGGTTCTCAGAATCCACAAAAACAGCGCTGGGGAACGGCTCCAAGAAACAGTGATGTAACTCGGTCAGATGAAGTCACGTATCTGAAAGCAATTTCTGAGGAAGCTTCTGTCATTTTTATCTGAGGATACTTCCTTTGTCACGGTAAGCTGCGTAGCTCCAAGAAGTCTCCCATTGCGGATTTCAAGGAAACGGTCTTGTCAAACTCATCACTGAAGAGAAAAGTGTAACTCTGTGAGGTGCACTCACACAGCGCAATGCAGTTTCTCACAAAGCTTCTTGCCAGTGTGCATCTGAGGCTATTTCCTTTTCACCGGAGCCCTCAATGAGCTCCCAAATATCGCTTTGCAAATTCCACGAGAACAGTCTTCGCGAAGGGCTTCAGGAGGAGAAAGCTGCAATTCTGTGAGATGAATTCACAGATCACAAAGAAGTTTCTCAGAAAGCTTCCCTCTCCTTTGTAACGGAGGATATTTCCTTTGGCCCTGTAGTCCTCAAAGGGGTCTGAAATATCAGTTTCCAGATTCCACAGAAACAGGGGTAGCCAACGGCTCCATGAAGCACAGGTGTAATTCAGTGAGTTGAAGTCACACATCACAAAGCAGTTTCTCAGAAAGCTTCTATATTTTTGTTTTCGAGCTGAGGTTATTTGTGGTCTCGGAGCTCCACTGTGTGTCTTAGAGCATTTTCTGCGAAAACACTGTTAGCAAGCTTCTCCATGGAAACAATGATAGAACTCTGTGAGCCGAATTCACCCACAGCAAAGGAGTTTCTGAGGAGAAACTCCTTGGAGTTTCTGAGGAGAAGCCTCCCTGCGGATTTGTCTGAGTCTCGAGATTTCACGATTCACCATGGGATTCAACGCTATCCAAGATATCACTCGTGAGATTCTACAAACGCAGTGCTAGCAAACTCCTCCAGGAAGGAGTGGTGTAACCCTGTGAAATGAATTCACACATCACGAAGCAGTTTCTCAGAGAGCTTCCTTCCGGTTTTTCTCGGAGGATAGTTCCTGTCCCCCTATACTCTTCAAGCCCATCCGAAATTATGAGTTCTCAGAATCCACAAAAACCGTGCTAGGAAACGGCTCCAAGACCCAGTGATGCAACTCCGGGAGCTGAAGTCTCGTATCTGAAAGCAATTCCCGAGGAAGCTTCTTTCATTTCTTATCTGAGGATATTTCCTTTGTCACCGTAAGCTGCATAGCGCTGAGAAGTATCTCATCGCAAACTTCAAGAAAACGAGGTGCTGGCAAACTGATCACTGAAGAGAAAAGTGTAACTCCGTGAGGCGCATTCACACACCGCAAGGCAGTTTCTCAGGAAGCTTCTTTCCGGTTCTTATCTGAGGATATTTTCTGTTCCCCGTAGCCCACAATGAGCTCCCAAAGATCACTTTGCAGAATCCACGGCAACGGTGTTAGCAAACCGCTACGAGAAGGTAAAGGTGAATCTCTGTGTGGTGGATTCAACATCACAGAGCAATTTCTGGGACAGCTTCTTTCTAGTTATTATTGGAGGATGTCTCCATGTTCACTATGGGCCTCAATGCGCCCCCAAATATCACTTTGCAGATTCCACGGAAACAGTGTTAGCGAACGGCTTCCTGAAGACTCGGTTGTAACTCTGTGTGATGAATTCACGTATCACAGAGAAGTTTCTCACGCAGCTTCGCTCACGTTTTGCATCGAGGGTATTTCAGCGTAGGCCTGAATTCGAACCAAAGTAGCCCTTCTCAGGTTCCTCAAAGACCGTGTTAAATGACTCTTCCATGAAAGGGGCGTGTAACTCTGTGAGATGAATTCTCACATCACAATCCAGTTTCTAAGACAGCTTCTTTCTCATTTTATCTGAGGATATGTCCTCTGTAAGCTTCATTGCGCTAAGAAATATGCCATGGCAGATTTCAGGAAAACTGTGTTAGCAAGTTGATCACTGAAGAGAAAACTGTAACTCCGTGAGTTGCATTCACACATCCCAACGCCGTTTCTCAAAACACTTCTTTCCTGTTTTTGTCTGAGGACATTTCCCTTTTCACCATAGGCCTCAATGAGCTCCCAAATATCCCTTTGCGGAATCCATGAAAACAGTGTTAGCATACTGCTACAAGATGGTAAAGTGACGCTCCGTGTGGGGAATTCAACATCACAAAGCAATGTCTGAGACGGCTTCTTTCTAGTTATCATCTGAGGACGTTTCCGTTTGCACCATGGGCCCTGAATGCGCCCCCAAATATCGCCTTGCAGATTCCAGGAAAACAGTGGTAGCAAACTGCTTCCTGAAGATTCAGCTGTAACTCTGTGTGTTGAATTCACGTAGCACAGAGAAGTGTTTCACAAAGCTTCTCTCACGTTTTTAATTGGGGATATGTCCTTCCTCAGCGTAGGCCTCAATTCCATCCAAAGTAGCCCTTCTCGGGTTCCTGAGAGACAGTGTTAAACGACTGCCCCACGAAACGCCGGTGTGACGCTGGGAGATGATTTCACACATCGCAAACCAGTTTCTAAGAAAGCTTCTTTTCATTTGATCTGAGGAGATTTCCTTTGTCCCCGTAAGCTTCATTGCGCTAAGAAGCATCCCAAGGCAGATTTCAAGGAAACTGTGTGAGCAAACTGGTCACTGAAGAGAAAAGTGTCACTCTGGGAGTTGCATTCGCACATCGCAACGCAGTTTCTCAGAACGCTTCCTTCCAGTTTTTATCGGAGGCTATTTCCTTTTCCCCGTAGCCCTCAATGAGCTCCCAAATATCACTTTGCGGAATCCAGGAAAACAGTGCTAGCCAACTGCTACAAGAAGGGAAGGTGAATCTCTGTGTGGTGAATTGACACATCACAAAGCAATTTCGGAGACAGCTTCTTTCTCGTCACGACCTGAGGATGTTTCCGTTTTCACCGTGGGCCCTCAGTGCGCTCCCAGATAGCACTATGCAGATTCCACGCAAACAGTGTTAGCAAACTGCTTCGTGAAGACTAAGTGGGAACTCTGTGAGATGAATTCACGTTTCACTGAGAAGTTTCTCACAAAGCCTCTTTCCAGTTTTCATTTCACGATAGTTCCTTGGTCACCATGAGCTTCATTGCGCTGAGAAATAGCCCAGTGCAGATTGCAATCAAACAGTGTTAGCAAACGGGTCAGTGAAAAGGTGCGTGGAAGTCTAGGAGTCGCATTCACATGTCACAATGCCGTTTCTCCGAAGGCTTCTTTCCAGTTTGTATCTGAGGACGTTTCTCTTTTCACCATATCCCTCCGTGGGCTCCCAAGAGTGGTGTAAGCCTTTGAAATGAACTCACACGTCACAAAGCTGTTTCTCAGAAAGCTGCACTCCGGTTTTTCTCGGAGGATATTCCCTTTCTCCCCACACTCTCCAAACCCATCCGAAATATCGGTTCTCAGAATCCACAAAAACAGCGCTGGGGAACGGCTCCAAGAAACAGTGATGTAACTCGGTCAGATGAAGTCACGTATCTGAAAGCAATTTCTGAGGAAGCTTCTGTCATTTTTATCTGAGGATACTTCCTTTGTCACGGTAAGCTGCGTAGCTCCAAGAAGTCTCCCATTGCGGATTTCAAGGAAACGGTCTTGTCAAACTCATCACTGAAGAGAAAAGTGTAACTCTGTGAGGTGCACTCACACAGCGCAATGCAGTTTCTCACAAAGCTTCTTGCCAGTGTGCATCTGAGGCTATTTCCTTTTCACCGGAGCCCTCAATGAGCTCCCAAATATCGCTTTGCAAATTCCACGAGAACAGTCTTCGCGAAGGGCTTCAGGAGGAGAAAGCTGCAATTCTGTGAGATGAATTCACAGATCACAAAGAAGTTTCTCAGAAAGCTTCCCTCTCCTTTGTAACGGAGGATATTTCCTTTGGCCCTGTAGTCCTCAAAGGGGTCTGAAATATCAGTTTCCAGATTCCACAGAAACAGGGGTAGCCAACGGCTCCATGAAGCACAGGTGTAATTCAGTGAGTTGAAGTCACACATCACAAAGCAGTTTCTCAGAAAGCTTCTATATTTTTGTTTTCGAGCTGAGGTTATTTGTGGTCTCGGAGCTCCACTGTGTGTCTTAGAGCATTTTCTGCGAAAACACTGTTAGCAAGCTTCTCCATGGAAACAATGATAGAACTCTGTGAGCCGAATTCACCCACAGCAAAGGAGTTTCTGAGGAGAAACTCCTTGGAGTTTCTGAGGAGAAGCCTCCCTGCGGATTTGTCTGAGTCTCGAGATTTCACGATTCACCATGGGATTCAACGCTATCCAAGATATCACTCGTGAGATTCTACAAACGCAGTGCTAGCAAACTCCTCCAGGAAGGAGTGGTGTAACCCTGTGAAATGAATTCACACATCACGAAGCAGTTTCTCAGAGAGCTTCCTTCCGGTTTTTCTCGGAGGATAGTTCCTGTCCCCCTATACTCTTCAAGCCCATCCGAAATTATGAGTTCTCAGAATCCACAAAAACCGTGCTAGGAAACGGCTCCAAGACCCAGTGATGCAACTCCGGGAGCTGAAGTCTCGTATCTGAAAGCAATTCCCGAGGAAGCTTCTTTCATTTCTTATCTGAGGATATTTCCTTTGTCACCGTAAGCTGCATAGCGCTGAGAAGTATCTCATCGCAAACTTCAAGAAAACGAGGTGCTGGCAAACTGATCACTGAAGAGAAAAGTGTAACTCCGTGAGGCGCATTCACACACCGCAAGGCAGTTTCTCAGGAAGCTTCTTTCCGGTTCTTATCTGAGGATATTTTCTGTTCCCCGTAGCCCACAATGAGCTCCCAAAGATCCCTTTGCAGAATCCACGGCAACGGTGTTAGCAAACCGCTACGAGAAGGTAAAGGTGAATCTCTGTGAGGTGGATTCAACATCACAGAGCAATTTCTGAGACAGCTTCTTTCTAGTTATTATCGGAGGATGTCTCCGTGTTCACTATGGGCCTCAATGCGCCCCCAAATATCACTTTGCAGATTCCACGGAAACAGTGTTAGCGAACGGCTTCCTGAAGACTCGGTTGTAACTCTGTGTGATGAATTCACGTATCACAGAGAAGTTTCTCACGCAGCTTCGCTCACGTTTTGCATCGAGGGTATTTCAGCATAGGCCTGAATTCGAACCAAAGTAGCCCTTCTCAGGTTCCTCAAAGACCGTGTTAAATGACTCTTCCATGAAAGGGGCGTGTAACTCTGTGAGATGAATTCTCACATCACAATCCAGTTTCTAAGACAGCTTCTTTCTCATTTTATCTGAGGATATGTCCTCTGTAAGCTTCATTGCGCTAAGAAATATGCCATGGCAGATTTCAGGAAAACTGTGTTAGCAAGTTGATCACTGAAGAGAAAACTGTAACTCCGTGAGTTGCATTCACACATCCCGACGCCGTTTCTCAAAACACTTCTTTCCTGTTTTTGTCTGAGGACATTTCCCTTTTCACAATAGGCCTCAATGAGCTCCCAAATATCCCTTTGCGGAATCCATGAAAACAGTGTTAGCATACTGCTACAAGATGGTAAAGGTGACGCTCCGTGTGGGGAATTCAACATCACAAAGCAATGTCTGAGACGGCTTCTTTCTAGTTATCATCTGAGGACGTTTCCGTTTGCACCATGGGCCCTGAATGCTCCCCCAAATATCGCCTTGCAGATTCCAGGAAAACAGTGGTAGCAAACTGCTTCCTGAAGATTCAGCTGTAACTCTGTGTGTTGAATTCACGTAGCACAGAGAAGTGTCTCACAAAGCTTCTCTCACGTTTTTAATTGGGGATATGTCCTTCCTCAGCGTAGGCCTCAATTCCATCCAAAGTAGCCCTTCTCGGGTTCCTGAGAGACAGTGTTAAACGACTGCCCCACGAAACGCCGGTGTGACGCTGGGAGATGATTTCACACATCGCAAACCAGTTTCTAAGAAAGCTTCTTTTCATTTGATCTGAGGAGATTTCCTTTGTCCCCGTAAGCTTCCTTGCGCTAAGAATCATCCCAAGGCAGATTTCAAGGAAACTGTGTGAGCAAACTGGTCACTGAAGAGAAAAGTGTCACTCTGGGAGTTGCATTCGCACATCGCAACGCAGTTTCTCAGAACGCTTCCTTCCAGTTTTTATCGGAGGCTATTTCCTTTTCCCCGTAGCCCTCAATGAGCTCCCAAATATCACTTTGCGGAATCCAGGAAAACAGTGCTAGCCAACTGCTACAAGAAGGGAAGGTGAATCTCTGTGTGGTGAATTGACACATCACAAAGCAATTTCGGAGACAGCTTCTTTCTCTTCACGACCTGAGGATGTTTCCGTTTTCACCGTGGGCCCTCAGTGCGCTCCCAGATAGCACTATGCATATTCCACGAAAACGGTTTTAGCAAACTGCTTCGTGAAGACTAAGTGGGAACTCTGTGAGATGAATTCACGTTTCACTGAGAAGTTTCTCACAAAGCCTCTTTCCAGTTTTCATTTCACGATAGTTCCTTGGTCACCATGAGCTTCATTGCGCTGAGAAATAGCCCAGTGCAGATTGCAATCAAACAGTGTTAGCAAACGGGTCAGTGAAAAGGTGCGTGGAAGTCTAGGAGTCGCATTCACATGTCACAATGCAGTTTCTCCGAAGGCTTCTTTCCAGTTTGTATCTGAGGACGTTTCTCTTTTCACCATATCCCTCCGTGGGCTCCCAAGAGTGGCGTAAGCCTTTGAAATGAACTCACACGTCACAAAGCTGTTTCCCAGAAAGCTGCACTGCGGTTTTTCTCGGAGGATATTCCCTTTCTCCCCACACTCTCCAAACCCATCCAAAATATCGGTTCTCAGAATCCACAAAAACAGCGCTGGGGAACGGCTCCAAGAAACAGTGATGTAACTCGGTCAGATGAATTCACGTATCTGAAAGCAATTTCTGAGGAAGCTTCTGTCATTTTTATCTGACGATACTTCCTTTGTCACGGTAAGCTGCGTAGCTCCAAGAAGTCTCCCATTGCGGATTTCAAGGAAACGGTCTTGTCAAACTCATCACTGAAGAGAAAAGTGTAACTGTGTGAGGTGCACTCACACAGCGCAATGCAGTTTCTCACAAAGCTTCTTGCCAGTGTGCATCTGAGGCTATTTCCTTTTCACCGGAGCCCTCAATGAGCTCCCAAATATCGCTTTGCAAATTCCACGAGAACAGTCTTCACGAAGGGCTTCAGGAGGAGAAAGCTGCAATTCTGTGAGATGAATTCACAGATCACAAAGAAGTTTCTCAGAAAGCTTCCCTCTCCTTTGTAAGGGAGGATATTTCCTTTGGCCCCGTAGTCCTCAAAGGGGTCTGAAATATCAGTTTCCAGATTCCACAGAAACAGGTGTAGCCAACGGCCCCATGAAGCACAGGTGTAATTCAGTGAGTTGAAGTCACACATCACAAAGCAGTTTCTCAGAAAGCTTCTATTTTTTTGTTTTCGAGCTGAGGTTATTTGTGGTCTTGGAGCTCCACTGTGTGTCTTAGAGCAGGTTCTGCGAAAACACTGTTAGCAAGCTTCTCCATGGAAACAATGATAGAACTCTGTGAGCCGAATTCACCCACAGCAAAGGAGTTTCTGAGGAGAATCCTCCCTGCGGATTTGTCTGAGTCTCGAGATTTCACGATTCACCATGGGATTCAACGCTATCCAAGATATCACTCGTGAGACTTTACAAACACAGTGCTAGCAAACTCCTCCAGGAAGGAGTGGTGTAACCCTGTGAAATGAATTCACACATCACGAAGCAGTTTCTCAGAGAGCTTCCTTCCGGTTTTTCTCGGAGGATAGTTCCTGTCCCCCTATACTCTTCAAGCCCATCCGAAATTATGAGTTCTCAGAATCCACAAAAACAGTGCTAGGAAACGGCTCCAAGACCCAGTGATGCAACTCCGGGAGCTGAAGTCTCATATCTGAAAGCAATTCCCGAGGAAGCTTCTTTCATTTCTTATCTGAGGATATTTCCTTTGTCACCGTAAGCTGCATAGCGCTGAGAAGTATCTCATCGCAAACTTCAAGAAAACGAGGTGCTGGCAAACTGATCACTGAAGAGAAAAGTGTAACTCCGTGAGGCGCATTCACACACCGCAAGGCAGTTTCTCAGGAAGCTTCTTTCCGGTTCTTATCTGAGGATATTTTCTGTTCCCCGTAGCCCACAATGAGCTCCCAAAGATCCCTTTGCAGAATCCACGGCAACGGTGTTAGCAAACCGCTACGAGAAGGTAAAGGTGAATCTCTGTGAGGTGGATTCAACATCACAGAGCAATTTCTGAGACAGCTTCTTTCTAGTTATTATCGGAGGATGTCTCCGTGTTCACTATGGGCCTCAATGCGCCCCCAAATATCACTTTGCAGATTCCACGGAAACAGTGTTAGCGAACGGCTTCCTGAAGACTCGGTTGTAACTCTGTGTGATGAATTCACGTATCACAGAGAAGTTTCTCACGCAGCTTCGCTCACGTTTTGCATCGAGGGTATTTCAGCATAGGCCTGAATTCGAACCAAAGTAGCCCTTCTCAGGTTCCTCAAAGACCGTGTGAAATGACTCTTCCATGAAAGGGGCGTGTAACTCTGTGAGATGAATTCTCACATCACAATCCAGTTTCTAAGACAGCTTCTTTCTCATTTTATCTGAGGATATGTCCTCTGTAAGCTTCATTGCGCTAAGAAATATGCCATGGCAGATTTCAGGAAAACTGTGTTAGCAAGTTGATCACTGAAGAGAAAACTGTAACTCCGTGAGTTGCATTCACACATCCCAACGCCGTTTCTCAAAACACTTCTTTCCTGTTTTTGTCTGAGGACATTTCCCTTTTCACAATAGGCCTCAATGAGCTCCCAAATATCCCTTTGCGGAATCCATGAAAACAGTGTTAGCATACTGCTACAAGATGGTAAAGGTGACGCTCCGTGTGGGGAATTCAACATCACAAAGCAATGTCTGAGACGGCTTCTTTCTAGTTATCATCTGAGGACGTTTCCGTTTGCACCATGGGCCCTGAATGCTCCCCCAAATATCGCCTTGCAGATTCCAGGAAAACAGTGGTAGCAAACTGCTTCCTGAAGATTCAGCTGTAACTCTGTGTGTTGAATTCACGTAGCACAGAGAAGTGTCTCACAAAGCTTCTCTCACGTTTTTAATTGGGGATATGTCCTTCCTCAGCGTAGGCCTCAATTCCATCCAAAGTAGCCCTTCTCGGGTTCCTGAGAGACAGTGTTAAACGACTGCCCCACGAAACGCCGGTGTGACGCTGGGAGATGATTTCACACATCGCAAACCAGTTTCTAAGAAAGCTTCTTTTCATTTGATCTGAGGAGATTTCCTTTGTCCCCGTAAGCTTCCTTGCGCTAAGAATCATCCCAAGGCAGATTTCAAGGAAACTGTGTGAGCAAACTGGTCACTGAAGAGAAAAGTGTCACTCTGGGAGTTGCATTCGCACATCGCAACGCAGTTTCTCAGAACGCTTCCTTCCAGTTTTTATCGGAGGCTATTTCCTTTTCCCCGTAGCCCTCAATGAGCTCCCAAATATCACTTTGCGGAATCCAGGAAAACAGTGCTAGCCAACTGCTACAAGAAGGGAAGGTGAATCTCTGTGTGGTGAATTGACACATCACAAAGCAATTTCGGAGACAGCTTCTTTCTCTTCACGACCTGAGGATGTTTCCGTTTTCACCGTGGGCCCTCAGTGCGCTCCCAGATAGCACTATGCATATTCCACGAAAACGGTTTTAGCAAACTGCTTCGTGAAGACTAAGTGGGAACTCTGTGAGATGAATTCACGTTTCACTGAGAAGTTTCTCACAAAGCCTCTTTCCAGTTTTCATTTCACGATAGTTCCTTGGTCACCATGAGCTTCATTGCGCTGAGAAATAGCCCAGTGCAGATTGCAATCAAACAGTGTTAGCAAACGGGTCAGTGAAAAGGTGCGTGGAAGTCTAGGAGTCGCATTCACATGTCACAATGCAGTTTCTCCGAAGGCTTCTTTCCAGTTTGTATCTGAGGACGTTTCTCTTTTCACCATATCCCTCCGTGGGCTCCCAAGAGTGGCGTAAGCCTTTGAAATGAACTCACACGTCACAAAGCTGTTTCCCAGAAAGCTGCACTGCGGTTTTTCTCGGAGGATATTCCCTTTCTCCCCACACTCTCCAAACCCATCCAAAATATCGGTTCTCAGAATCCACAAAAACAGCGCTGGGGAACGGCTCCAAGAAACAGTGATGTAACTCGGTCAGATGAATTCACGTATCTGAAAGCAATTTCTGAGGAAGCTTCTGTCATTTTTATCTGACGATACTTCCTTTGTCACGGTAAGCTGCGTAGCTCCAAGAAGTCTCCCATTGCGGATTTCAAGGAAACGGTCTTGTCAAACTCATCACTGAAGAGAAAAGTGTAACTGTGTGAGGTGCACTCACACAGCGCAATGCAGTTTCTCACAAAGCTTCTTGCCAGTGTGCATCTGAGGCTATTTCCTTTTCACCGGAGCCCTCAATGAGCTCCCAAATATCGCTTTGCAAATTCCACGAGAACAGTCTTCACGAAGGGCTTCAGGAGGAGAAAGCTGCAATTCTGTGAGATGAATTCACAGATCACAAAGAAGTTTCTCAGAAAGCTTCCCTCTCCTTTGTAAGGGAGGATATTTCCTTTGGCCCCGTAGCCCTCAAAGGGGTCTGAAATATCAGTTTCCAGATTCCACAGAAACAGGTGTAGCCAACGGCCCCATGAAGCACAGGTGTAATTCAGTGAGTTGAAGTCACACATCACAAAGCAGTTTCTCAGAAAGCTTCTATTTTTTTGTTTTCGAGCTGAGGTTATTTGTGGTCTTGGAGCTCCACTGTGTGTCTTAGAGCAGGTTCTGCGAAAACACTGTTAGCAAGCTTCTCCATGGAAACAATGATAGAACTCTGTGAGCCGAATTCACCCACAGCAAAGGAGTTTCTGAGGAGAATCCTCCCTGCGGATTTGTCTGAGTCTCGAGATTTCACGATTCACCATGGGATTCAACGCTATCCAAGATATCACTCGTGAGACTTTACAAACACAGTGCTAGCAAACTCCTCCAGGAAGGAGTGGTGTAACCCTGTGAAATGAATTCACACATCACGAAGCAGTTTCTCAGAGAGCTTCCTTCCGGTTTTTCTCGGAGGATAGTTCCTGTCCCCCTATACTCTTCAAGCCCATCCGAAATTATGAGTTCTCAGAATCCACAAAAACAGTGCTAGGAAACGGCTCCAAGACCCAGTGATGCAACTCCGGGAGCTGAAGTCTCATATCTGAAAGCAATTCCCGAGGAAGCTTCTTTCATTTCTTATCTGAGGATATTTCCTTTGTCACCGTAAGCTGCATAGCGCTGAGAAGTATCTCATCGCAAACTTCAAGAAAACGAGGTGCTGGCAAACTGATCACTGAAGAGAAAAGTGTAACTCCGTGAGGCGCATTCACACACCGCAAGGCAGTTTCTCAGGAAGCTTCTTTCCGGTTCTTATCTGAGGATATTTTCTGTTCCCCGTAGCCCACAATGAGCTCCCAAAGATCACTTTGCAGAATCCACGGCAACGGTGTTAGCAAACCGCTACGAGAAGGTAAAGGTGAAACTCTGTGTGGTGGATTCAACATCACAGAGCAATTTCTGAGACAGCTTCTTTCTAGTTATTATCGGAGGATGTCTCCGTGTTCACTATGGGCCTCAATGCGCCCCCAAATATCACTTTGCAGATTCCACGGAAACAGTGTTAGCGAACGGCTTCCTGAAGACTCGGTTGTAACTCTGTGTGATGAATTCACGTATCACAGAGAAGTTTCTCACGCAGCTTCGCTCACGTTTTGCATCGAGGGTATTTCAGCGTAGGCCTGAATTCGAACCAAAGTAGCCCTTCTCAGGTTCCTCAAAGACCGTGTTAAATGACTCTTCCATGAAAGGGGCGTGTAACTCTGTGAGATGAATTCTCACATCACAATCCAGTTTCTAAGACAGCTTCTTTCTCATTTTATCTGAGGATATGTCCTCTGTAAGCTTCATTGCGCTAAGAAATATGCCATGGCAGATTTCAGGAAAACTGTGTTAGCAAGTTGATCACTGAAGAGAAAACTGTAACTCTGTGAGTTGCATTCACACATCCCAACGCCGTTTCTCAAAACACTTCTTTCCTGTTTTTGTCTGAGGACATTTCCCTTTTCACCATAGGCCTCAATGAGCTCCCAAATATCCCTTTGCGGAATCCATGAAAACAGTGTTAGCATACTGCTACAAGATGGTAGAGGTGACGCTCCGTGTGGGGAATTCAACATCACAAAGCAATGTCTGAGACGGCTTCTTTCTAGTTATCATCTGAGGACGTTTCCGTTTGCACCATGGGCCCTGAATGCGCCCCCAAATATCGCCTTGCAGATTCCATGAAAACAGTGGTAGCAAACTGCTTCCTGAAGATTCAGCTGTAACTCTGTGTGTTGAATTCACGTAGCACAGAGAAGTGTCTCACAAAGCTTCTCTCACGTTTTTAATTGGGGATATGTCCTTCCTCAGCGTAGGCCTCAATTCCATCCAAAGTAGCCCTTCTCGGGTTCCTGAGAGACAGTGTTAAACGACTGCCCCACGAAACGCCGGTGTGACGCTGGGAGATGATTTCACACATCGCAAACCAGTTTCTAAGAAAGCTTCTTTTCATTTGATCTGAGGAGATTTCCTTTGTCCCCGTAAGCTTCATTGCGCTAAGAAGCATCCCAAGGCAGATTTCAAGGAAACTGTGTGAGCAAACTGGTCACTGAAGAGAAAAGTGTCACTCTGGGAGTTGCATTCGCACATCGCAACGCAGTTTCTCAGAACGCTTCCTTCCAGTTTTTATCGGAGGCTATTTCCTTTTCCCCGTAGCCCTCAATGAGCTCCCAAATATCACTTTGCGGAATCCAGGAAAACAGTGCTAGCCAACTGCTACAAGAAGGGAAGGTGAATCTCTGTGTGGTGAATTGACACATCACAAAGCAATTTCGGAGACAGCTTCTTTCTCGTCACGACCTGAGGATGTTTCCGTTTTCACCGTGGGCCCTCAGTGCGCTCCCAGATAGCACTATGCAGATTCCACGCAAACGGTGTTAGCAAACTGCTTCGTGAAGACTAAGTGGGAACTCTGTGAGATGAATTCACGTTTCACTGAGAAGTTTCTCACAAAGCCTCTTTCCAGTTTTCATTTCACGATAGTTCCTTGGTCACCATGAGCTTCATTGCGCTGAGAAATAGCCCAGTGCAGATTGCAATCAAACAGTGTTAGCAAACGGGTCAGTGAAAAGGTGCGTGGAAGTCTAGGAGTCGCATTCACATGTCACAATGCCGTTTCTCCGAAGGCTTCTTTCCAGTTTGTATCTGAGGACGTTTCTCTTTTCACCATATCCCTCCGTGGGCTCCCAAGAGTGGTGTAAGCCTTTGAAATGAACTCACACGTCACAAAGCTGTTTCTCAGAAAGCTGCACTCCGGTTTTTCTCGGAGGATATTCCCTTTCTCCCCACACTCTCCAAACCCATCCGAAATATCGGTTCTCAGAATCCACAAAAACAGCGCTGGGGAACGGCTCCAAGAAACAGTGATGTAACTCGGTCAGATGAAGTCACGTATCTGAAAGCAATTTCTGAGGAAGCTTCTGTCATTTTTATCTGAGGATACTTCCTTTGTCACGGTAAGCTGCGTAGCTCCAAGAAGTCTCCCATTGCGGATTTCAAGGAAACGGTCTTGTCAAACTCATCACTGAAGAGAAAAGTGTAACTCTGTGAGGTGCACTCACACAGCGCAATGCAGTTTCTCACAAAGCTTCTTGCCAGTGTGCATCTGAGGCTATTTCCTTTTCACCGGAGCCCTCAATGAGCTCCCAAATATCGCTTTGCAAATTCCACGAGAACAGTCTTCGCGAAGGGCTTCAGGAGGAGAAAGCTGCAATTCTGTGAGATGAATTCACAGATCACAAAGAAGTTTCTCAGAAAGCTTCCCTCTCCTTTGTAACGGAGGATATTTCCTTTGGCCCCGTAGTCCTCAAAGGGGCCTGAAATATCAGTTTCCAGATTCCACAGAAACAGGGGTAGCCAACGGCTCCATGAAGCACAGGTGTAATTCAGTGAGTTGAAGTCACACATCACAAAGCAGTTTCTCAGAAAGCTTCTATATTTTTGTTTTCGAGCTGAGGTTATTTGTGGTCTCGGAGCTCCACTGTGTGTCTTAGAGCAGGTTCTGCGAAAACACTGTTAGCAAGCTTCTCCATGGAAACAATGATAGAACTCTGTGAGCCGAATTCACCCACAGCAAAGGAGTTTCTGAGGAGAAACTCCTTGGAGTTTCTGAGGAGAATCCTCCCTGCGGATTTGTCTGAGTCTCGAGATTTCACGATTCACCATGGGATTCAACGCTATCCAAGATATCACTCGTGAGATTCTACAAACACAGTGCTAGCAAACTCCTCCAGGAAGGAGTGGTGTAACCCTGTGAAATGAATTCACACATCACGAAGCAGTTTCTCAGAGAGCTTCCTTCCGGTTTTTCTCGGAGGATAGTTCCTGTCCCCCTATACTCTTCAAGCCCATCCGAAATTATGAGTTCTCAG
Organism: Macaca nemestrina; assembly: GCF_043159975.1. Lineage (NCBI taxonomy): Eukaryota > Metazoa > Chordata > Mammalia > Primates > Cercopithecidae > Macaca > Macaca nemestrina. The sequence goes on from NW_027257611.1 coordinate 82,639, forward strand.
AATCCACAAAAACCGTGCTAGGAAACGGCTCCAAGACCCAGTGATGCAACTCCGGGAGCTGAAGTCTCGTATCTGAAAGCAATTCCCGAGGAAGCTTCTTTCATTTCTTATCTGAGGATATTTCCTTTGTCACCGTAAGCTGCATAGCGCTGAGAAGTATCTCATCGCAAACTTCAAGAAAACGAGGTGCTGGCAAACTGATCACTGAAGAGAAAAGTGTAACTCCGTGAGGCGCATTCACACACCGCAAGGCAGTTTCTCAGAAAGCTTCTTTCCGTTTCTTATCTGAGGATATTTTCTGTTCCCCGTAGCCCACAATGAGCGCCCAAAGATCCCTTTGCAGAATCCACGGCAACGGTGTTAGCAAACCGCTACGAGAAGGTAAAGGTGAATCTCTGTGTGGTGGATTCAACATCACAGAGCAATTTCTGAGACAGCTTCTTTCTAGTTATTATCGGAGGATGTCTCCGTGTTCACCATGGGCCTCAATGCGCCCCCAAATATCACTTTGCAGATTCCACGGAAACAGTGTTAGCGAACGGCTTCCTGAAGACTCGGTTGTAACTCTGTGTGATGAATTCACGTATCACAGAGAAGTTTCTCACGCAGCTTCACTCACGTTTTGCATCGAGGGTATTTCAGCGTAGGCCTGAATTCGAACCAAAGTAGCCCTTCTCAGGTTCCTCAAAGACCGTGTTAAATGACTCTTCCATGAAAGGGGCGTGTAACTCTGTGAGATGAATTCTCACATCACAATCCAGTTTCTAAGACAGCTTCTTTCTCATTTTATCTGAGGATATGTCCTCTGTAAGCTTCATTGCGCTAAGAAATATGCCATGGCAGATTTCAGGAAAACTGTGTTAGCAAGTTGATCACTGAAGAGAAAACTGTAACTCCGTGAGTTGCATTCACACATCCCGACGCCGTTTCTCAAAACACTTCTTTCCTGTTTTTGTCTGAGGACATTTCCCTTTTCACCATAGGCCTCAATGAGCTCCCAAATATCCCTTTGCGGAATCCATGAAAACAGTGTTAGCATACTGCTACAAGATGGTAGAGGTGACGCTCCGTGTGGGGAATTCAACATCACAAAGCAATGTCTGAGACGGCTTCTTTCTAGTTATCATCTGAGGACGTTTCCGTTTGCACCATGGGCCCTGAATGCGCCCCCAAATATCGCCTTGCAGATTCCAGGAAAACAGTGGTAGCAAACTGCTTCCTGAAGATTCAGCTGTAACTCTGTGTGTTGAATTCACATAGCACAGAGAAGTGTCTCACAAAGCTTCTCTCACGTTTTTAATTGGGGATATGTCCTTCCTCAGCGTAGGCCTCAATTCCATCCAAAGTAGCCCTTCTCGGGTTCCTGAGAGACAGTGTTAAACGACTGCCCCACGAAACGCCGGTGTGACGCTGGGAGATGATTTCACACATCGCAAACCAGTTTCTAAGAAAGCTTCTTTTCATTTGATCTGAGGAGATTTCCTTTGTCCCCGTAAGCTTCATTGCGCTAAGAAGCATCCCAAGGCAGATTTCAAGGAAACTGTGTGAGCAAACTGGTCACTGAAGAGAAAAGTGTCACTCTGGGAGTTGCATTCGCACATCGCAACGCAGTTTCTCAGAACGCTTCCTTCCAGTTTTTATCGGAGGCTATTTCCTTTTCCCCGTAGCCCTCAATGAGCTCCCAAATATCACTTTGCGGAATCCAGGAAAACAGTGCTAGCCAACTGCTACAAGAAGGGAAGGTGAATCTCTGTGTGGTGAATTGACACATCACAAAGCAATTTCGGAGACAGCTTCTTTCTCGTCACGACCTGAGGATGTTTCCGTTTTCACCGTGGGCCCTCAGTGCGCTCCCAGATAGCACTATGCAGATTCCACGCAAACGGTGTTAGCAAACTGCTTCGTGAAGACTAAGTGGGAACTCTGTGAGATGAATTCACGTTTCACTGAGAAGTTTCTCACAAAGCCTCTTTCCAGTTTTCATTTCACGATAGTTCCTTGGTCACCATGAGCTTCATTGCGCTGAGAAATAGCCCAGTGCAGATTGCAATCAAACAGTGTTAGCAAACGGGTCAGTGAAAAGGTGCGTGGAAGTCTAGGAGTCGCATTCACATGTCACAATGCAGTTTCTCCGAAGGCTTCTTTCCAGTTTGTATCTGAGGACGTTTCTCTTTTCACCATATCCCTCCGTGGGCTCCCAAGAGTGGTGTAAGCCTTTGAAATGAACTCACACGTCACAAAGCTGTTTCTCAGAAAGCTGCACTCCGGTTTTTCTCGGAGGATATTCCCTTTCTCCCCACACTCTCCAAACCCATCCGAAATATCGGTTCTCAGGATCCACAAAAACAGCGCTGGGGAACGGCTCCAAGAAACAGTGATGTAACTCGGTCAGATGAAGTCACGTATCTGAAAGCAATTTCTGAGGAAGCTTCTGTCATTTTTATCTGAGGATACTTCCTTTGTCACGGTAAGCTGCGTAGCTCCAAGAAGTCTCCCATTGCGGATTTCAAGGAAACGGTCTTGTCAAACTCATCACTGAAGAGAAAAGTGTAACTCTGTGAGGTGCACTCACACAGCGCAATGCAGTTTCTCACAAAGCTTCTTGCCAGTGTGCATCTGAGGCTATTTCCTTTTCACCGGAGCCCTCAATGAGCTCCCAAATATCGCTTTGCAAATTCCACGAGAACAGTCTTCGCGAAGGGCTTCAGGAGGAGAAAGCTGCAATTCTGTGAGATGAATTCACAGATCACAAAGAAGTTTCTCAGAAAGCTTCCCTCTCGTTTGTAACGGAGGATATTTCCTTTGGCCCCGTAGTCCTCAAAGGGGTCTGAAATATCAGTTTCCAGATTCCACAGAAACAGGGGTAGCCAACGGCTCCATGAAGCACAGGTGTAATTCAGTGAGTTGAAGTCACACATCACAAAGCAGTTTCTCAGAAAGCTTCTATATTTTTGTTTTCGAGCTGAGGTTATTTGTGGTCTCGGAGCTCCACTGTGTGTCTTAGAGCAGGTTCTGCGAAAACATTGTTAGCAAGCTTCTCCATGGAAACAATGATAGAACTCTGTGAGCCGAATTCACCCACAGCAAAGGAGTTTCTGAGGAGAAACTCCTTTGAGTTTCTGAGGAGAATCCTCCCTGCGGATTTGTCTGAGTCTCGAGATTTCACGATTCACCATGGGATTCAACGCTATCCAAGATATCACTCGTGAGATTCTACAAACACAGTGCTAGCAAACTCCTCCAGGAAGGAGTGGTGTAACCCTGTGAAATGAATTCACACATCACGAAGCAGTTTCTCAGAGAGCTTCCTTCCGGTTTTTCTCGGAGGATAGTTCCTGTCCCCCTATACTCTTCAAGCCCATCCGAAATTATGAGTTCTCAGAATCCACAAAAACCGTGCTAGGAAACGGCTCCAAGACCCAGTGATGCAACTCCGGGAGCTGAAGTCTCGTATCTGAAAGCAATTCCCGAGGAAGCTTCTTTCATTTCTTATCTGAGGATATTTCCTTTGTCACCGTAAGCTGCATAGCGCTGAGAAGTATCTCATCGCAAACTTCAAGAAAACGAGGTGCTGGCAAACTGATCACTGAAGAGAAAAGTGTAACTCCGTGAGGTGCATTCACACACCACAAGGCAGTTTCTCAGAAAGCTTCTTTCCGGTTCTTATCTGAGGATATTTTCTGTTCCCCGTAGCCCACAATGAGCTCCCAAAGATCACTTTGCAGAATCCACGGCAACGGTGTTAGCAAACCGCTACGAGAAGGTAAAGGTGAATCTCTGTGTGGTGGATTCAACATCACAGAGCAATTTCTGGGACAGCTTCTTTCTAGTTATTATCGGAGGATGTCTCCGTGTTCACTATGGGCCTCAATGCGCCCCCAAATATCACTTTGCAGATTCCACGGAAACAGTGTTAGCGAACGGCTTCCTGAAGACTCGGTTGTAACTCTGTGTGATGAATTCACGTATCACAGAGAAGTTTCTCACGCAGCTTCGCTCACGTTTTGCATCGAGGGTATTTCAGCGTAGGCCTGAATTCGAACCAAAGTAGCCCTTCTCAGGTTCCTCAAAGACCGTGTTAAATGACTCTTCCATGAAAGGGGCGTGTAACTCTGTGAGATGAATTCTCACATCACAATCCAGTTTCTAAGACAGCTTCTTTCTCATTTTATCTGAGGATATGTCCTCTGTAAGCTTCATTGCGCTAAGAAATATGCCATGGCAGATTTCAGGAAAACTGTGTTAGCAAGTTGATCACTGAAGAGAAAACTGTAACTCCGTGAGTTGCATTCACACATCCCGACGCCGTTTCTCAAAACACTTCTTTCCTGTTTTTGTCTGAGGACATTTCCCTTTTCACCATAGGCCTCAATGAGCTCCCAAATATCCCTTTGCGGAATCCATGAAAACAGTGTTAGCATACTGCTACAAGATGGTAAAGGTGACGCTCCGTGTGGGGAATTCAACATCACAAAGCAATGTCTGAGACGGCTTCTTTCTAGTTATCATCTGAGGACGTTTCCGTTTGCACCATGGGCCCTGAATGCGCCCCCAAATATCGCCTTGCAGATTCCAGGAAAACAGTGGTAGCAAACTGCTTCCTGAAGATTCAGCTGTAACTCTGTGTGTTGAATTCACGTAGCACAGAGAAGTGTCTCACAAAGCTTCTCTCACGTTTTTAATTGGGGATATGTCCTTCCTCAGCGTAGGCCTCAATTCCATCCAAAGTAGCCCTTCTCGGGTTCCTGAGAGACAGTGTTAAACGACTGCCCCACGAAACGCCGGTGTGACGCTGGGAGATGATTTCACACATCGCAAACCAGTTTCTAAGAAAGCTTCTTTTCATTTGATCTGAGGAGATTTCCTTTGTCCCCGTAAGCTTCATTGCGCTAAGAAGCATCCCAAGGCAGATTTCAAGGAAACTGTGTGAGCAAACTGGTCACTGAAGAGAAAAGTGTCACTCTGGGAGTTGCATTCGCACATCGCAACGCAGTTTCTCAGAACGCTTCCTTCCAGTTTTTATCGGAGGCTATTTCCTTTTCCCCGTAGCCCTCAATGAGCTCCCAAATATCACTTTGCGGAATCCAGGAAAACAGTGCTAGCCAACTGCTACAAGAAGGGAAGGTGAATCTCTGTGTGGTGAATTGACACATCACAAAGCAATTTCGGAGACAGCTTCTTTCTCGTCACGACCTGAGGATGTTTCCGTTTTCACCGTGGGCCCTCAGTGCGCTCCCAGATAGCACTATGCAGATTCCACGGAAACGGTGTTAGCAAACTGCTTCGTGAAGACTAAGTGGGAACTCTGTGAGATGAATTCACGTTTCACTGAGAAGTTTCTCACAAAGCCTCTTTCCAGTTTTCATTTCACGATAGTTCCTTGGTCACCATGAGCTTCATTGCGCTGAGAAATAGCCCAGTGCAGATTGCAATCAAACAGTGTTAGCAAACGGGTCAGTGAAAAGGTGCGTGGAAGTCTAGGAGTCGCATTCACATGTCACAATGCAGTTTCTCCGAAGGCTTCTTTCCAGTTTGTATCTGAGGACGTTTCTCTTTTCACCATATCCCTCCGTGGGCTCCCAAGAGTGGTGTAAGCCTTTGAAATGAACTCACACGTCACAAAGCTGTTTCTCAGAAAGCTGCACTCCGGTTTTTCTCGGAGGATATTCCCTTTCTCCCCACACTCTCCAAACCCATCCGAAATATCGGTTCTCAGAATCCACAAAAACAGCGCTGGGGAACGGCTCCAAGAAACAGTGATGTAACTCGGTCAGATGAAGTCACGTATCTGAAAGCAATTTCTGAGGAAGCTTCTGTCATTTTTATCTGAGGATACTTCCTTTGTCACGGTAAGCTGCGTAGCTCCAAGAAGTCTCCCATTGCGGATTTCAAGGAAACGGTCTTGTCAAACTCATCACTGAAGAGCAAAGTGTAACTCTGTGAGGTGCACTCACACAGCGCAATGCAGTTTCTCACAAAGCTTCTTGCCAGTGTGCATCTGAGGCTATTTCCTTTTCACCGGAGCCCTCAATGAGCTCCCAAATATCGCTTTGCAAATTTCACGAGAACAGTCTTCGCGAAGGGCTTCAGGAGGAGAAAGCTGCAATTCTGTGAGATGAATTCACAGATCACAAAGAAGTTTCTCAGAAAGCTTCCCTCTCCTTTGTAACGGAGGATATTTCCTTTGGCCCCGTAGTCCTCAAAGGGGTCTGAAATATCAGGTTCCAGATTCCACAGAAACAGGGGTAGCCAACGGCTCCATGAAGCACAGGTGTAATTCAGTGAGTTGAAGTCACACATCACAAAGCAGTTTCTCAGAAAGCTTCTATATTTTTGTTTTCGAGCTGAGGTTATTTGTGGTCTCGGAGCTCCACTGTGTGTCTTAGAGCAGGTTCTGCGAAAACACTGTTAGCAAGCTTCTCCATGGAAACAATGATAGAACTCTGTGAGCCGAATTCACCCACAGCAAAGGAGTTTCTGAGGAGAAACTCCTTTGGGTTTCTGAGGAGAATCCTCCCTGCGGATTTGTCTGAGTCTCGAGATTTCACGATTCACCATGGGATTCAACGCTATCCAAGATATCACTCGTGAGATTCTACAAACACAGTGCTAGCAAACTCCTCCAGGAAGGAGTGGTGTAACCCTGTGAAATGAATTCACACATCACGAAGCAGTTTCTCAGAGAGCTTCCTTCCGGTTTTTCTCGGAGGATAGTTCCTGTCCCCCTATACTCTTCAAGCCCATCCGAAATTATGAGTTCTCAGAATCCACAAAAACCGTGCTAGGAAACGGCTCCAAGACCCAGTGATGCAACTCCGGGAGCTGAAGTCTCGTATCTGAAAGCAATTCCCGAGGAAGCTTCTTTCATTTCTTATCTGAGGATATTTCCTTTGTCACCGTAAGCTGCATAGCGCTGAGAAGTATCTCATCGCAAACTTCAAGAAAACGAGGTGCTGGCAAACTGATCACTGAAGAGAAAAGTGTAACTCCGTGAGGCGCATTCACACACCGCAAGGCAGTTTCTCAGAAAGCTTCTTTCCGGTTCTTATCTGAGGATATTTTCTGTTCCCCGTAGCCCACAATGAGCTCCCAAAGATCACTTTGCAGAATCCACGGCAACGGTGTTAGCAAACCGCTACGAGAAGGTAAAGGTGAATCTCGGTGTGGTGGATTCAACATCACAGAGCAATTTCTGAGACAGCTTCTTTCTAGTTATTATCGGAGGATGTCTCCGTGTTCACCATGGGCCTCAATGCGCCCCCAAATATCACTTTGCAGATTCCACGGAAACAGTGTTAGCGAACGGCTTCCTGAAGACTCGGTTGTAACTCTGTGTGATGAATTCACGTATCACAGAGAAGTTTCTCACGCAGCTTCGCTCACGTTTTGCATCGAGGGTATTTCAGCGTAGGCCTGAATTCGAACCAAAGTAGCCCTCCTCAGGTTCCTCAAAGACCGTGTTAAATGACTCTTCCATGAAAGGGGCGTGTAACTCTGTGAGATGAATTCTCACATCACAATCCAGTTTCTAAGACAGCTTCTTTCTCATTTTATCTGAGGATATGTCCTCTGTAAGCTTCATTGCGCTAAGAAATATGCCATGGCAGATTTCAGGAAAACTGTGTTAGCAAGTTGATCACTGAAGAGAAAACTGTAACTCCGTGAGTTGCATTCACACATCCCGACGCCGTTTCTCAAAACACTTCTTTCCTGTTTTTGTCTGAGGACATTTCCCTTTTCACCATAGGCCTCAATGAGATCCCAAATATCCCTTTGCGGAATCCATGAAAACAGTGTTAGCATACTGCTACAAGATGGTAGAGGTGACGCTCCGTGTGGGGAATTCAACATCACAAAGCAATGTCTGAGACGGCTTCTTTCTAGTTATCATCTGAGGACGTTTCCGTTTGCACCATGGGCCCTGAATGCGCCCCCAAATATCGCCTTGCAGATTCCATGAAAACAGTGGTAGCAAACTGCTTCCTGAAGATTCAGCTGTAACTCTGTGTGTTGAATTCACGTAGCACAGAGAAGTGTCTCACAAAGCTTCTCTCACGTTTTTAATTGGGGATATGTCCTTCCTCAGCGTAGGCCTCAATTCCATCCAAAGTAGCCCTTCTCGGGTTCCTGAGAGACAGTGTTAAACGACTGCCCCACGAAACGCCGGTGTGACGCTGGGAGATGATTTCACACATCGCAAACCAGTTTCTAAGAAAGCTTCTTTTCATTTGATCTGAGGAGATTTCCTTTGTCCCCATAAGCTTCATTGCGCTAAGAAGCATCCCAAGGCAGATTTCAAGGAAACTGTGTGAGCAAACTGGTCACTGAAGAGAAAAGTGTCACTCTGGGAGTTGCATTCGCACATCGCAACGCAGTTTCTCAGAACGCTTCCTTCCAGTTTTTATCGGAGGCTATTTCCTTTTCCCCGTAGCCCTCAATGAGCTCCCAAATATCACTTTGCGGAATCCAGGAAAACAGTGCTAGCCAACTGCTACAAGAAGGGAAGGTGAATCTCTGTGTGGTGAATTGACACATCACAAAGCAATTTCGGAGACAGCTTCTTTCTCGTCACGACCTGAGGATGTTTCCGTTTTCACCGTGGGCCCTCAGTGCGCTCCCAGATAGCACTATGCAGATTCCACGCAAACGGTGTTAGCAAACTGCTTCGTGAAGACTAAGTGGGAACTCTGTGAGATGAATTCACGTTTCACTGAGAAGTTTCTCACAAAGCCTCTTTCCAGTTTTCATTTCACGATAGTTCCTTGGTCACCATGAGCTTCATTGCGCTGAGAAATAGCCCAGTGCAGATTGCAATCAAACAGTGTTAGCAAACGGGTCAGTGAAAAGGTGCGTGGAAGTCTAGGAGTCGCATTCACATGTCACAATGCAGTTTCTCCGAAGGCTTCTTTCCAGTTTGTATCTGAGGACGTTTCTCTTTTCACCATATCCTTCCGTGGGCTCCCAAGAGTGGTGTAAGCCTTTGAAATGAACTCACACGTCACAAAGCTGTTTCTCAGAAAGCTGCACTCCGGTTTTTCTCGGAGGATATTCCCTTTCTCCCCACACTCTCCAAACCCATCCGAAATATCGGTTCTCAGAATCCACAAAAACAGCGCTGGGGAACGGCTCCAAGAAACAGTGATGTAACTCGGTCAGATGAAGTCACGTATCTGAAAGCAATTTCTGAGGAAGCTTCTGTCATTTTTATCTGAGGATACTTCCTTTGTCACGGTAAGCTGCGTAGCTCCAAGAAGTCTCCCATTGCGGATTTCAAGGAAACGGTCTTGTCAAACTCATCACTGAAGAGCAAAGTGTAACTCTGTGAGGTGCACTCACACAGCGCAATGCAGTTTCTCACAAAGCTTCTTGCCAGTGTGCATCTGAGGCTATTTCCTTTTCACCGGAGCCCTCAATGAGCTCCCAAATATCGCTTTGCAAATTCCACGAGAACAGTCTTCGCGAAGGGCTTCAGGAGGAGAAAGCTGCAATTCTGTGAGATGAATTCACAGATCACAAAGAAGTTTCTCAGAAAGCTTCCCTCTCCTTTGTAACGGAGGATATTTCCTTTGGCCCCGTAGTCCTCAAAGGGGTCTGAAATATCAGGTTCCAGATTCCACAGAAACAGGGGTAGCCAACGGCTCCATGAAGCACAGGTGTAATTCAGTGAGTTGAAGTCACACATCACAAAGCAGTTTCTCAGAAAGCTTCTATATTTTTGTTTTCGAGCTGAGGTTATTTGTGGTCTCGGAGCTCCACTGTGTGTCTTAGAGCAGGTTCTGCGAAAACACTGTTAGCAAGCTTCTCCATGGAAACAATGATAGAACTCTGTGAGCCGAATTCACCCACAGCAAAGGAGTTTCTGAGGAGAAACTCCTTTGAGTTTCTGAGGAGAATCCTCCCTGCGGATTTGTCTGAGTCTCGAGATTTCACGATTCACCATGGGATTCAACGCTATCCAAGATATCACTCGTGAGATTCTACAAACACAGTGCTAGCAAACTCCTCCAGGAAGGAGTGGTGTAACCCTGTGAAATGAATTCACACATCACGAAGCAGTTTCTCAGAGAGCTTCCTTCCGGTTTTTCTCGGAGGATAGTTCCTGTCCCCCTATACTCTTCAAGCCCATCCGAAATTATGAGTTCTCAGAATCCACAAAAACCGTGCTAGGAAACGGCTCCAAGACCCAGTGATGCAACTCCGGGAGCTGAAGTCTCGTATCTGAAAGCAATTCCCGAGGAAGCTTCTTTCATTTCTTATCTGAGGATATTTCCTTTGTCACCGTAAGCTGCATAGCGCTGAGAAGTATCTCATCGCAAACTTCAAGAAAACGAGGTGCTGGCAAACTGATCACTGAAGAGAAAAGTGTAACTCCGTGAGGCGCATTCACACACCGCAAGGCAGTTTCTCAGAAAGCTTCTTTCCGGTTCTTATCTGAGGATATTTTCTGTTCCCCATAGCCCACAATGAGCTCCCAAAGATCCCTTTGCAGAATCCACGGCAACGGTGTTAGCAAACCGCTACGAGAAGGTAAAGGTGAATCTCTGTGTGGTGGATTCAACATCACAGAGCAATTTCTGAGACAGCTTCTTTCTAGTTATTATCGGAGGATGTCTCCGTGTTCACCATGGGCCTCAATGCGCCCCCAAATATCACTTTGCAGATTCCACGGAAACAGTGTTAGCGAACGGCTTCCTGAAGACTCGGTTGTAACTCTGTGTGATGAATTCACGTATCACAGAGAAGTTTCTCACGCAGCTTCGCTCACGTTTTGCATCGAGGGTATTTCAGCGTAGGCCTGAATTCGAACCAAAGTAGCCCTCCTCAGGTTCCTCAAAGACCGTGTTAAATGACTCTTCCATGAAAGGGGCGTGTAACTCTGTGAGATGAATTCTCACATCACAATCCAGTTTCTAAGACAGCTTCTTTCTCATTTTATCTGAGGATATGTCCTCTGTAAGCTTCATTGCGCTAAGAAATATGCCATGGCAGATTTCAGGAAAACTGTGTTAGCAAGTTGATCACTGAAGAGAAAACTGTAACTCCGTGAGTTGCATTCACACATCCCGACGCCGTTTCTCAAAACACTTCTTTCCTGTTTTTGTCTGAGGACATTTCCCTTTTCACCATAGGCCTCAATGAGCTCCCAAATATCCCTTTGCGGAATCCATGAAAACAGTGTTAGCATACTGCTACAAGATGGTAGAGGTGACGCTCCGTGTGGGGAATTCAACATCACAAAGCAATGTCTGAGACGGCTTCTTTCTAGTTATCATCTGAGGACGTTTCCGTTTGCACCATGGGCCCTGAATGCGCCCCCAAATATCGCCTTGCAGATTCCAGGAAAACAGTGGTAGCAAACTGCTTCCTGAAGATTCAGCTGTAACTCTGTGTGTTGAATTCACGTAGCACAGAGAAGTGTCTCACAAAGCTTCTCTCACGTTTTTAATTGGGGATATGTCCTTCCTCAGCGTAGGCCTCAATTCCATCCAAAGTAGCCCTTCTCGGGTTCCTGAGAGACAGTGTTAAACGACTGCCCCACGAAACGCCGGTGTGACGCTGGGAGATGATTTCACACATCGCAAACCAGTTTCTAAGAAAGCTTCTTTTCATTTGATCTGAGGAGATTTCCTTTGTCCCCGTAAGCTTCATTGCGCTAAGAAGCATCCCAAGGCAGATTTCAAGGAAACTGTGTGAGCAAACTGGTCACTGAAGAGAAAAGTGTCACTCTGGGAGTTGCATTCGCACATCGCAACGCAGTTTCTCAGAACGCTTCCTTCCAGTTTTTATCGGAGGCTATTTCCTTTTCCCCGTAGCCCTCAATGAGCTCCCAAATATCACTTTGCGGAATCCAGGAAAACAGTGCTAGCCAACTGCTACAAGAAGGGAAGGTGAATCTCTGTGTGGTGAATTGACACATCACAAAGCAATTTCGGAGACAGCTTCTTTCTCGTCACGACCTGAGGATGTTTCCGTTTTCACCGTGGGCCCTCAGTGCGCTCCCAGATAGCACTATGCAGATTCCACGCAAACGGTGTTAGCAAACTGCTTCGTGAAGACTAAGTGGGAACTCTGTGAGATGAATTCACGTTTCACTGAGAAGTTTCTCACAAAGCCTCTTTCCAGTTTTCATTTCACGATAGTTCCTTGGTCACCATGAGCTTCATTGCGCTGAGAAATAGCCCAGTGCAGATTGCAATCAAACAGTGTTAGCAAACGGGTCAGTGAAAAGGTGCGTGGAAGTCTAGGAGTCGCATTCACATGTCACAATGCAGTTTCTCCGAAGGCTTCTTTCCAGTCTGTATCTGAGGACGTTTCTCTTTTCACCATATCCCTCCGTGGGCTCCCAAGAGTGGTGTAAGCCTTTGAAATGAACTCACACGTCACAAAGCTGTTTCTCAGAAAGCTGCACTCCGGTTTTTCTCGGAGGATATTCCCTTTCTCCCCACACTCTCCAAACCCATCCGAAATATCGGTTCTCAGAATCCCCAAAAACAGCGCTGGGGAACGGCTCCAAGAAACAGTGATGTAACTCGGTCAGATGAAGTCACGTATCTGAAAGCAATTTCTGAGGAAGCTTCTGTCATTTTTATCTGAGGATACTTCCTTTGTCACGGTAAGCTGCGTAGCTCCAAGAAGACTCCCATTGCGGATTTCAAGGAAACGGTCTTGTCAAACTCATCACTGAAGAGAAAAGTGTAACTCTGTGAGGTGCACTCACACAGCGCAATGCAGTTTCTCACAAAGCTTCTTGCCAGTGTGCATCTGAGGCTATTTCCTTTTCACCGGAGCCCTCAATGAGCTCCCAAATATCGCTTTGCAAATTCCACGAGAACAGTCTTCGCGAAGGGCTTCAGGAGGAGAAAGCTGCAATTCTGTGAGATGAATTCACAGATCACAAAGAAGTTTCTCAGAAAGCTTCCCTCTCCTTTGTAACGGAGGATATTTCCTTTGGCCCCGTAGTCCTCAAAGGGGTCTGAAATATCAGGTTCCAGATTCCACAGAAACAGGGGTAGCCAACGGCTCCATGAAGCACAGGTGTAATTCAGTGAGTTGAAGTCACACATCACAAAGCAGTTTCTCAGAAAGCTTCTATATTTTTGTTTTCGAGCTGAGGTTATTTGTGGTCTCGGAGCTCCACTGTGTGTCTTAGAGCAGGTTCTGCGAAAACACTGTTAGCAAGCTTCTCCATGGAAACAATGATAGAACTCTGTGAGCCGAATTCACCCACAGCAAAGGAGTTTCTGAGGAGAAAATCCTTGGAGTTTCTGAGGAGAATCCTCCCTGCGGATTTGTCTGAGTCTCGAGATTTCACGATTCACCATGGGATTCAACGCTATCCAAGATATCACTCGTGAGATTCTACAAACACAGTGCTAGCAAACTCCTCCAGGAAGGAGTGGTGTAACCCTGTGAAATGAATTCACACATCACGAAGCAGTTTCTCAGAGAGCTTCCTTCCGGTTTTTCTCGGAGGATAGTTCCTGTCCCCCTATACTCTTCAAGCCCATCCGAAATTATGAGTTCTCAGAATCCACAAAAACCGTGCTAGGAAACGGCTCCAAGACCCAGTGATGCAACTCCGGGAGCTGAAGTCTCGTATCTGAAAGCAATTCCCGAGGAAGCTTCTTTCATTTCTTATCTGAGGATATTTCCTTTGTCACCGTAAGCTGCATAGCGCTGAGAAGTATCTCATCGCAAACTTCAAGAAAACGAGGTGCTGGCAAACTGATCACTGAAGAGAAAAGTGTAACTCCGTGAGGCGCATTCACACACCGCAAGGCAGTTTCTCAGAAAGCTTCTTTCCGGTTCTTATCTGAGGATATTTCCTGTTCCCCGTAGCCCACAATGAGCTCCCAAAGATCACTTTGCAGAATCCACGGCAACGGTGTTAGCAAACCGCTACGAGAAGGTAAAGGTGAATCTCTGTGTGGTGGATTGAACATCACCGAGCAATTTCTGGGACAGCTTCTTTCTAGTTATTATCGGAGGATGTCTCCGTGTTCACCATGGGCCTCAATGCGCACCCAAATATCACTTTGCAGATTCCACGGAAACAGTGTTAGCGAACGGCTTCCTGAAGACTCGGTTGTAACTCTGTGTGATGAATTCACGTATCACAGAGAAGTTTCTCACGCAGCTTCGCTCACGTTTTGCATCGAGGGTATTTCAGCGTAGGCCTGAATTCGAACCAAAGTAGCCCTCCTCAGGTTCCTCAAAGACCGTGTTAAATGACTCTTCCATGAAAGGGGCGTGTAACTCTGTGAGATGAATTCTCACATCACAATCCAGTTTCTAAGACAGCTTCTTTCTCATTTTATCTGAGGATATGTCCTCTGTAAGCTTCATTGCGCTAAGAAATATGCCATGGCAGATTTCAGGAAAACTGTGTTAGCAAGTTGATCACTGAAGAGAAAACTGTAACTCCGTGAGTTGCATTCACACATCCCGACGCCGTTTCTCAAAACACTTCTTTCCTGTTTTTGTCTGAGGACATTTCCCTTTTCACCATAGGCCTCAATGAGCTCCCAAATATCCCTTTGCGGAATCCATGAAAACAGTGTTAGCATACTGCTACAAGATGGTAAAGGTGACGCTCCGTGTGGGGAATTCAACATCACAAAGCAATGTCTGAGACGGCTTCTTTCTAGTTATCATCTGAGGACGTTTCCGTTTGCACCATGGGCCCTGAATGCGCCCCCAAATATCGCCTTGCAGATTCCAGGAAATCAGTGGTAGCAAACTGCTTCCTGAAGATTCAGCTGTAACTCTGTGTGTTGAATTCACGTAGCACAGAGAAGTGTCTCACAAAGCTTCTCTCACGTTTTTAATTGGGGATATGTCCTTCCTCAGCGTAGGCCTCAATTCCATCCAAAGTAGCCCTTCTCGGGTTCCTGAGAGACAGTGTTAAACGACTGCCCCACGAAACGCCGGTGTGACGCTGGGAGATGATTTCACACATCGCAAACCAGTTTCTAAGAAAGCTTCTTTTCATTTGATCTGAGGAGATTTCCTTTGTCCCCGTAAGCTTCATTGCGCTAAGAAGCATCCCAAGGCAGATTTCAAGGAAACTGTGTGAGCAAACTGGTCACTGAAGAGAAAAGTGTCACTCTGGGAGTTGCATTCGCACATCGCAACGCAGTTTCTCAGAACGCTTCCTTCCAGTTTTTATCGGAGGCTATTTCCTTTTCCCCGTAGCCCTCAATGAGCTCCCAAATATCACTTTGCGGAATCCAGGAAAACAGTGCTAGCCAACTGCTACAAGAAGGGAAGGTGAATCTCTGTGTGGTGAATTGACACATCACAAAGCAATTTCGGAGACAGCTTCTTTCTCGTCACGACCTGAGGATGTTTCCGTTTTCACCGTGGGCCCTCAGTGCGCTCCCAGATAGCACTATGCAGATTCCACGGAAACGGTGTTAGCAAACTGCTTCGTGAAGACTAAGTGGGAACTCTGTGAGATGAATTCACGTTTCACTGAGAAGTTTCTCACAAAGCCTCTTTCCAGTTTTCATTTCACGATAGTTCCTTGGTCACCATGAGCTTCATTGCGCTGAGAAATAGCCCAGTGCAGATTGCAATCAAACAGTGTTAGCAAACGGGTCAGTGAAAAGGTGCGTGGATGTCTAGGAGTCGCATTCACATGTCACAATGCAGTTTCTCCGAAGGCTTCTTTCCAGTTTGTATCTGAGGACGTTTCTCTTTTCACCATATCCCTCCGTGGGCTCCCAAGAGTGGTGTAAGCCTTTGAAATGAACTCACACGTCACAAAGCTGTTTCTCAGAAAGCTGCACTCCGGTTTTTCTCGGAGGATATTCCCTTTCTCCCCACACTCTCCAAACCCATCCGAAATATCGGTTCTCAGAATCCACAAAAACAGCGCTGGGGAACGGCTCCAAGAAACAGTGATGTAACTCGGTCAGATGAAGTCACGTATCTGAAAGCAATTTCTGAGGAAGCTTCTGTCATTTTTATCTGAGGATACTTCCTTTGTCACGGTAAGCTGCGTAGCTCCAAGAAGTCTCCCATTGCGGATTTCAAGGAAACGGTCTTGTCAAACTCATCACTGAAGAGAAAAGTGTAACTCTGTGAGGTGCACTCACACAGCGCAATGCAGTTTCTCACAAAGCTTCTTGCCAGTGTGCATCTGAGGCTATTTCCTTTTCACCGGAGCCCTCAATGAGCTCCCAAATATCGCTTTGCAAATTCCACGAGAACAGTCTTCGCGAAGGGCTTCAGGAGGAGAAAGCTGCAATTCTGTGAGATGAATTCACAGATCACAAAGAAGTTTCTCAGAAAGCTTCCCTCTCCTTTGTAACGGAGGATATTTCCTTTGGCCCCGTAGTCCTCAAAGGGGTCTGAAATATCAGTTTCCAGATTCCACAGAAACAGGGGTAGCCAACGGCTCCATGAAGCACAGGTGTAATTCAGTGAGTTGAAGTCACACATCACAAAGCAGTTTCTCAGAAAGCTCCTATATTTTTGTTTTCGAGCTGAGGTTATTTGTGGTCTCGGAGCTCCACTGTGTGTCTTAGAGCAGGTTCTGCGAAAACACTGTTAGCAAGCTTCTCCATGGAAACAATGATAGAACTCTGTGAGCCGAATTCACCCACAGCAAAGGAGTTTCTGAGGAGAAAATCCTTGGAGTTTCTGAGGAGAATCCTCCCTGCGGATTTGTCTGAGTCTCGAGATTTCACGATTCACCATGGGATTCAACGCTATCCAAGATATCACTCGTGAGATTCTACAAACACAGTGCTAGCAAACTCCTCCAGGAAGGAGTGGTGTAACCCTGTGAAATGAATTCACACATCACGAAGCAGTTTCTCAGAGAGCTTCCTTCCGGTTTTTCTCGGAGGATAGTTCCTGTCCCCCTATACTCTTCAAGCCCATCCGAAATTATGAGTTCTCAGAATCCACAAAAACCGTGCAAGGAAACGGCTCCAAGACCCAGTGATGCAACTCCGGGAGCTGAAGTCTCGTATCTGAAAGCAATTCCCGAGGAAGCTTCTTTCATTTCTTATCTGAGGATATTTCCTTTGTCACCGTAAGCTGCATAGCGCTGAGAAGTATCTCATCGCAAACTTCAAGAAAAAGAGGTGCTGGCAAACTGATCACTGAAGAGAAAAGTGTAACTCCGTGAGGCGCATTCACACACCGCAAGGCAGTTTCTCAGAAAGCTTCTTTCCGGTTCTTATCTGAGGATATTTTCTGTTCCCCGTAGCCCACAATGAGCTCCCAAAGATCACTTTGCAGAATCCACGGCAACGGTGTTAGCAAACCGCTACGAGAAGGTAAAGGTGAATCTCTGTGTGGTGGATTCAACATCACAGAGCAATTTCTGGGACAGCTTCTTTCTAGTTATTATCGGAGGATGTCTCCGTGTTCACCATGGGCCTCAATGCGCCCCCAAATATCACTTTGCAGATTCCACGGAAACAGTGTTAGCGAACGGCTTCCTGAAGACTCGGTTGTAACTCTGTGTGATGAATTCACGTATCACAGAGAAGTTTCTCACGCAGCTTCGCTCACGTTTTGCATCGAGGGTATTTCAGCGTAGGCCTGAATTCGAACCAAAGTAGCCCTTCTCAGGTTCCTCAAAGACCGTGTTAAATGACTCTTCCATGAAAGGGGCGTGTAACTCTGTGAGATGAATTCTCACATCACAATCCAGTTTCTAAGACAGCTTCTTTCTCATTTTATCTGAGGATATGTCCTCTGTAAGCTTCATTGCGCTAAGAAATATGCCATGGCAGATTTCAGGAAAACTGTGTTAGCAAGTTGATGACTGAAGAGAAAACTGTAACTCCGTGAGTTGCATTCACACATCCCGACGCCGTTTCTCAAAACACTTCTTTCCTGTTTTTGTCTGAGGACATTTCCCTTTTCACCATAGGCCTCAATGAGCTCCCAAATATCCCTTTGCGGAATCCATGAAAACAGTGTTAGCATACTGCTACAAGATGGTAAAGGTGACGCTCCGTGTGGGGAATTCAACATCACAAAGCAATGTCTGAGACGGCTTCTTTCTAGTTATCATCTGAGGACGTTTCCGTTTGCACCATGGGCCCTGAATGCGCCCCCAAATATCGCCTTGCAGATTCCAGGAAAACAGTGGTAGCAAACTGCTTCCTGAAGATTCAGCTGTAACTCTGTGTGTTGAATTCACGTAGCACAGAGAAGTGTCTCACAAAGCTTCTCTCACGTTTTTAATTGGGGATATGTCCTTCCTCAGCGTAGGCCTCAATTCCATCCAAAGTAGCCCTTCTCGGGTTCCTGAGAGACAGTGTTAAACGACTGCCCCACGAAACGCCGGTGTGACGCTGGGAGATGATTTCACACATCGCAAACCAGTTTCTAAGAAAGCTTCTTTTCATTTGATCTGAGGAGATTTCCTTTGTCCCCGTAAGCTTCATTGCGCTAAGAAGCATCCCAAGGCAGATTTCAAGGAAACTGTGTGAGCAAACTGGTCACTGAAGAGAAAAGTGTCACTCTGGGAGTTGCATTCGCACATCGCAACGCAGTTTCTCAGAACGCTTCCTTCCAGTTTTTATCGGAGGCTATTTCCTTTTCCCCGTAGCCCTCAATGAGCTCCCAAATATCACTTTGCGGAATCCAGGAAAACAGTGCTAGCCAACTGCTACAAGAAGGGAAGGTGAATCTCTGTGTGGTGAATTGACACATCACAAAGCAATTTCGGAGACAGCTTCTTTCTCGTCACGACCTGAGGATGTTTCCGTTTTCACCGTGGGCCCTCAGTGCGCTCCCAGATGCAGATTCCACGGAAACGGTGTTAGCAAACTGCTTCGTGAAGACTAAGTGGGAACTCTGTGAGATGAATTCACGTTTCACTGAGAAGTTTCTCACAAAGCCTCTTTCCAGTTTTCATTTCACGATAGTTCCTTGGTCACCATGAGCTTCATTGCGCTGAGAAATAGCCCAGTGCAGATTGCAATCAAACAGTGTTAGCAAACGGGTCAGTGAAAAGGTGCGTGGAAGTCTAGGAGTCGCATTCACATGTCACAATGCAGTTTCTCCGAAGGCTTCTTTCCAGTTTGTATCTGAGGACGTTTCTCTTTTCACCATATCCCTCCGTGGGCTCCCAAGAGTGGTGTAAGCCTTTGAAATGAACTCACACGTCACAAAGCTGTTTCTCAGAAAGCTGCACTCCGGTTTTTCTCGGAGGATATTCCCTTTCTCCCCACACTCTCCAAACCCATCCGAAATATCGGTTCTCAGAATCCACAAAAACAGCGCTGGGGAACGGCTCCAAGAAACAGTGATGTAACTCGGTCAGATGAAGTCACGTATCTGAAAGCAATTTCTGAGGAAGCTTCTGTCATTTTTATCTGAGGATACTTCCTTTGTCACGGTAAGCTGCGTAGCTCCAAGAAGTCTCCCATTGCGGATTTCAAGGAAACGGTCTTGTCAAACTCATCACTGAAGAGAAAAGTGTAACTCTGTGAGGTGCACTCACACAGCGCAATGCAGTTTCTCACAAAGCTTCTTGCCAGTGTGCATCTGAGGCTATTTCCTTTTCACCGGAGCCCTCAATGAGCTCCCAAATATCGCTTTGCAAATTCCATGAGAACAGTCTTCGCGAAGGGCTTCAGGAGGAGAGAGCTGCAATTCTGTGAGATGAATTCACAGATCACAAAGAAGTTTCTCAGAAAGCTTCCCTCTCCTTTGTAACGGAGGATATTTCCTTTGGCCCCGTAGTCCTCAAAGGGGTCTGAAATATCAGTTTCCAGATTCCACAGAAACAGGGGTAGCCAACGGCTCCATGAAGCACAGGTGTAATTCAGTGAGTTGAAGTCACACATCACAAAGCAGTTTCTCAGAAAGCTTCTATATTTTTGTTTTCGAGCTGAGGTTATTTGTGGTCTCGGAGCTCCACTGTGTGTCTTAGAGCAGGTTCTGCGAAAACACTGTTAGCAAGCTTCTCCATGGAAACAATGATAGAACTCTGTGAGCCGAATTCACCCACAGCAAAGGAGTTTCTGAGGAGAAACTCCTTTGAGTTTCTGAGGAGAATCCTCCCTGCGGATTTGTCTGAGTCTCGAGATTTCACGATTCACCATGGGATTCAACGCTATCCAAGATATCACTCGTGAGATTCTACACACACAGTGCTAGCAAACTCCTCCAGGAAGGAGTGGTGTAACCCTGTGAAATGAATTCACACATCACGAAGCAGTTTCTCAGAGAGCTTCCTTCCGGTTTTTCTCGGAGGATAGTTCCTGTCCCCCTATACTCTTCAAGCCCATCCGAAATTATGAGTTCTCAGAATCCACAAAAACCGTGCTAGGAAACGGCTCCAAGACCCAGTGATGCAACTCCGGGAGCTGAAGTCTCGTATCTGAAAGCAATTCCCGAGGAAGCTTCCTTCATTTCTTATCTGAGGATATTTCCTTTGTCACCGTAAGCTGCATAGCGCTGAGAAGTATCTCGTCGCAAACTTCAAGAAAACGAGGTGCTGGCAAACTGATCACTGAAGAGAAAAGTGTAACTCCGTGAGGCGCATTCACACACCGCAAGGCAGTTTCTCAGAAAGCTTCTTTCCGGTTCTTATCTGAGGATATTTTCTGTTCCCCGTAGCCCACAATGAGCTCCCAAAGATCACTTTGCAGAATCCACGGCAACGGTGTTAGCAAACCGCTACGAGAAGGTAAAGGTGAATCTCTGTGTGGTGGATTCAACATCACAGAGCAATTTCTGAGACAGCTTCTTTCTAGTTATTATCGGAGGATGTCTCCGTGTTCACCATGGGCCTCAATGCGCCCCCAAATATCACTTTGCAGATTCCACGGAAACAGTGTTAGCGAACGGCTTCCTGAAGACTCGGTTGTAACTCTGTGTGATGAATTCACGTATCACAGAGAAGTTTCTCACGCAGCTTCGCTCACGTTTTGCATCGAGGGTATTTCAGCGTAGGCCTGAATTCGAACCAAAGTAGCCCTCCTCAGGTTCCTCAAAGACCGTGTTAAATGACTCTTCCATGAAAGGGGCGTGTAACTCTGTGAGATGAATTCTCACATCACAATCCAGTTTCTAAGACAGCTTCTTTCTCATTTTATCTGAGGATATGTCCTCTGTAAGCTTCATTGCGCTAAGAAATATGCCATGGCAGATTTCAGGAAAACTGTGTTAGCAAGTTGATCACTGAAGAGAAAACTGTAACTCCGTGAGTTGCATTCACACATCCCGACGCCGTTTCTCAAAACACTTCTTTCCTGTTTTTGTCTGAGGACATTTCCCTTTTCACCATAGGCCTCAATGAGCTCCCAAATATCCCTTTGCGGAATCCATGAAAACAGTGTTAGCATACTGCTACAAGATGGTAAAGGTGACGCTCCGTGTGGGGAATTCAACATCACAAAGCAATGTCTGAGACGGCTTCTTTCTAGTTATCATCTGAGGACGTTTCCGTTTGCACCATGGGCCCTGAATGCGCCCCCAAATATCGCCTTGCAGATTCCAGGAAAACAGTGGTAGCAAACTGCTTCCTGAAGATTCAGCTGTAACTCTGTGTGTTGAATTCACGTAGCACAGAGAAGTGTCTCACAAAGCTTCTCTCACGTTTTTAATTGGGGATATGTCCTTCCTCAGCGTAGGCCTCAATTCCATCCAAAGTAGCCCTTCTCGGGTTCCTGAGAGACAGTGTTAAACGACTGCCCCACGAAACGCCGGTGTGACGCTGGGAGATGATTTCACACATCGCAAACCAGTTTCTAAGAAAGCTTCTTTTCATTTGATCTGAGGAGATTTCCTTTGTCCCCGTAAGCTTCATTGCGCTAAGAAGCATCCCAAGGCAGATTTCAAGGAAACTGTGTGAGCAAACTGGTCACTGAAGAGAAAAGTGTCACTCTGGGAGTTGCATTCGCACATCGCAACGCAGTTTCTCAGAACGCTTCCTTCCAGTTTTTATCGGAGGCTATTTCCTTTTCCCCGTAGCCCTCAATGAGCTCCCAAATATCACTTTGCGGAATCCAGGAAAACAGTGCTAGCCAACTGCTACAAGAAGGGAAGGTGAATCTCTGTGTGGTGAATTGACACATCACAAAGCAATTTCGGAGACAGCTTCTTTCTCGTCACGACCTGAGGATGTTTCCGTTTTCACCGTGGGCCCTCAGTGCGCTCCCAGATAGCACTATGCAGATTCCACGGAAACGGTGTTAGCAAACTGCTTCGTGAAGACTAAGTGGGAACTCTGTGAGATGAATTCACGTTTCACTGAGAAGTTTCTCACAAAGCCTCTTTCCAGTTTTCATTTCACGATAGTTCCTTGGTCACCATGAGCTTCATTGCGCTGAGAAATAGCCCAGTGCAGATTGCAATCAAACAGTGTTAGCAAACGGGTCAGTGAAAAGGTGCGTGGAAGTCTAGGAGTCGCATTCACATGTCACAATGCAGTTTCTCCGAAGGCTTCTTTCCAGTTTGTATCTGAGGACGTTTCTCTTTTCACCATATCCCTCCGTGGGCTCCCAAGAGTGGTGTAAGCCTTTGAAATGAACTCACACGTCACAAAGCTGTTTCTCAGAAAGCTGCACTCCGGTTTTTCTCGGAGGATATTCCCTTTCTCCCCACACTCTCCAAACCCATCCGAAATATCGGTTCTCAGAATCCACAAAAACAGCGCTGGGGAACGGCTCCAAGAAACAGTGATGTAACTCGGTCAGATGAAGTCACGTATCTGAAAGCAATTTCTGAGGAAGCTTCTGTCATTTTTATCTGAGGATACTTCCTTTGTCACGGTAAGCTGCGTAGCTCCAAGAAGTCTCCCATTGCGGATTTCAAGGAAACGGTCTTGTCAAACTCATCACTGAAGAGAAAAGTGTAACTCTGTGAGGTGCACTCACACAGCGCAATGCAGTTTCTCACAAAGCTTCTTGCCAGTGTGCATCTGAGGCTATTTCCTTTTCACCGGAGCCCTCAATGAGCTCCCAAATATCGCTTTGCAAATTCCACGAGAACAGTCTTCGCGAAGGGCTTCAGGAGGAGAAAGCTGCAATTCTGTGAGATGAATTCACAGATCACAAAGAAGTTTCTCAGAAAGCTTCCCTCTCCTTTGTAACGGAGGATATTTCCTTTGGCCCCGTAGTCCTCAAAGGGGTCTGAAATATCAGTTTCCAGATTCCACAGAAACAGGGGTAGCCAACGGCTCCAAGAAGCACAGGTGTAATTCAGTGAGTTGAAGTCACACATCACAAAGCAGTTTCTCAGAAAGCTTCTATATTTTTGTTTTCGAGCTGAGGTTATTTGTGGTCTCGGAGCTCCACTGTGTGTCTTAGAGCAGGTTCTGCGAAAACACTGTTAGCAAGCTTCTCCATGGAAACAATGATAGAACTCTGTGAGCCGAATTCACCCACAGCAAAGGAGTTTCTGAGGAGAAACTCCTTTGAGTTTCTGAGGAGAATCCTCCCTGCGGATTTGTCTGAGTCTCGAGATTTCACGATTCACCATGGGATTCAACGCTATCCAAGATATCACTCGTGAGATTCTACAAACACAGTGCTAGCAAACTCCTCCAGGAAGGAGTGGTGTAACCCTGTGAAATGAATTCACACATCACGAAGCAGTTTCTCAGAGAGCTTCCTTCCGGTTTTTCTCGGAGGATAGTTCCTGTCCCCCTATACTCTTCAAGCCCATCCGAAATTATGAGTTCTCAGAATCCACAAAAACCGTGCTAGGAAACGGCTCCAAGACCCAGTGATGCAACTCCGGGAGCTGAAGTCTCGTATCTGAAAGCGATCCCGAGGAAGCTTCTTTCATTTCTTATCTGAGGATATTTCCTTTGTCACCGTAAGCTGCATAGCGCTGAGAAGTATCTCGTCGCAAACTTCAAGAAAACGAGGTGCTGGCAAACTGATCACTGAAGAGAAAAGTGTAACTCCGTGAGGCGCATTCACACACCGCAAGGCAGTTTCTCAGAAAGCTTCTTTCCGGTTCTTATCTGAGGATATTTTCTGTTCCCCGTAGCCCACAATGAGCTCCCAAAGATCACTTTGCAGAATCCACGGCAACGGTGTTAGCAAACCGCTACGAGAAGGTAAAGGTGAATCTCTGTGTGGTGGATTCAACATCACAGAGCAATTTCTGAGACAGCTTCTTTCTAGTTATTATCGGAGGATGTCTCCGTGTTCACCATGGGCCTCAATGCGCCCCCAAATATCACTTTGCAGATTCCACGGAAACAGTGTTAGCGAACGGCTTCCTGAAGACTCGGTTGTAACTCTGTGTGATGAATTCACGTATCACAGAGAAGTTTCTCACGCAGCTTCGCTCACGTTTTGCATCGAGGGTATTTCAGCGTAGGCCTGAATTCGAACCAAAGTAGCCCTCCTCAGGTTCCTCAAAGACCGTGTTAAATGACTCTTCCATGAAAGGGGCGTGTAACTCTGTGAGATGAATTCTCACATCACAATCCAGTTTCTAAGACAGCTTCTTTCTCATTTTATCTGAGGATATGTCCTCTGTAAGCTTCATTGCGCTAAGAAATATGCCATGGCAGATTTCAGGAAAACTGTGTTAGCAAGTTGATCACTGAAGAGAAAACTGTAACTCCGTGAGTTGCATTCACACATCCCGACGCCGTTTCTCAAAACACTTCTTTCCTGTTTTTGTCTGAGGACATTTCCCTTTTCACCATAGGCCTCAATGAGCTCCCAAATATCCCTTTGCGGAATCCATGAAAACAGTGTTAGCATACTGCTACAAGATGGTAAAGGTGACGCTCCGTGTGGGGAATTCAACATCACAAAGCAATGTCTGAGACGGCTTCTTTCTAGTTATCATCTGAGGACGTTTCCGTTTGCACCATGGGCCCTGAATGCGCCCCCAAATATCGCCTTGCAGATTCCAGGAAAACAGTGGTAGCAAACTGCTTCCTGAAGATTCAGCTGTAACTCTGTGTGTTGAATTCACGTAGCACAGAGAAGTGTCTCACAAAGCTTCTCTCACGTTTTTAATTGGGGATATGTCCTTCCTCAGCGTAGGCCTCAATTCCATCCAAAGTAGCCCTTCTCGGGTTCCTGAGAGACAGTGTTAAACGACTGCCCCACGAAACGCCGGTGTGACGCTGGGAGATGATTTCACACATCGCAAACCAGTTTCTAAGAAAGCTTCTTTTCATTTGATCTGAGGAGATTTCCTTTGTCCCCGTAAGCTTCATTGCGCTAAGAAGCATCCCAAGGCAGATTTCAAGGAAACTGTGTGAGCAAACTGGTCACTGAAGAGAAAAGTGTCACTCTGGGAGTTGCATTCGCACATCGCAACGCAGTTTCTCAGAACGCTTCCTTCCAGTTTTTATCGGAGGCTATTTCCTTTTCCCCGTAGCCCTCAATGAGCTCCCAAATATCACTTTGCGGAATCCAGGAAAACAGTGCTAGCCAACTGCTACAAGAAGGGAAGGTGAATCTCTGTGTGGTGAATTGACACATCACAAAGCAATTTCGGAGACAGCTTCTTTCTCGTCACGACCTGAGGATGTTTCCGTTTTCACCGTGGGCCCTCAGTGCGCTCCCAGATAGCACTATGCAGATTCCACGGAAACGGTGTTAGCAAACTGCTTCGTGAAGACTAAGTGGGAACTCTGTGAGATGAATTCACGTTTCACTGAGAAGTTTCTCACAAAGCCTCTTTCCAGTTTTCATTTCACGATAGTTCCTTGGTCACCATGAGCTTCATTGCGCTGAGAAATAGCCCAGTGCAGATTGCAATCAAACAGTGTTAGCAAACGGGTCAGTGAAAAGGTGCGTGGAAGTCTAGGAGTCGCATTCACATGTCACAATGCAGTTTCTCCGAAGGCTTCTTTCCAGTTTGTATCTGAGGACGTTTCTCTTTTCACCATATCCCTCCGTGGGCTCCCAAGAGTGGTGTAAGCCTTTGAAATGAACTCACACGTCACAAAGCTGTTTCTCAGAAAGCTGCACTCCGGTTTTTCTCGGAGGATATTCCCTTTCTCCCCACACTCTCCAAACCCATCCGAAATATCGGTTCTCAGAATCCACAAAAACAGCGCTGGGGAACGGCTCCAAGAAACAGTGATGTAACTCGGTCAGATGAAGTCACGTATCTGAAAGCAATTTCTGAGGAAGCTTCTGTCATTTTTATCTGAGGATACTTCCTTTGTCACGGTAAGCTGCGTAGCTCCAAGAAGTCTCCCATTGCGGATTTCAAGGAAACGGTCTTGTCAAACTCATCACTGAAGAGCAAAGTGTAACTCTGTGAGGTGCACTCACACAGCGCAATGCAGTTTCTCACAAAGCTTCTTGCCAGTGTGCATCTGAGGCTATTTCCTTTTCACCGGAGCCCTCAATGAGCTCCCAAATATCGCTTTGCAAATTCCACGAGAACAGTCTTCGCGAAGGGCTTCAGGAGGAGAAAGCTGCAATTCTGTGAGATGAATTCACAGATCACAAAGAAGTTTCTCAGAAAGCTTCCCTCTCCTTTGTAACGGAGGATATTTCCTTTGGCCCCGTAGTCCTCAAAGGGGTCTGAAATATCAGTTTCCAGATTCCACAGAAACGGGGTAGCCAACGGCTCCATGAAGCACAGGTGTAATTCAGTGAGTTGAAGTCACACATCACAAAGCAGTTTCTCAGAAAGCTTCTATATTTTTGTTTTCGAGCTGAGGTTATTTGTGGTCTCGGAGCTCCACTGTGTGTCTTAGAGCAGGTTCTGCGAAAACACTGTTAGCAAGCTTCTCCATGGAAACAATGATAGAACTCTGTGAGCCGAATTCACCCACAGCAAAGGAGTTTCTGAGGAGAAACTCCTTTGAGTTTCTGAGGAGAATCCTCCCTGCGGATTTGTCTGAGTCTCGAGATTTCACGATTCACCATGGGATTCAACGCTATCCAAGATATCACTCGTGAGATTCTACACACACAGTGCTAGCAAACTCCTCCAGGAAGGAGTGCTGTAACCCTGTGAAATGAATTCACACATCACGAAGCAGTTTCTCAGAGAGCTTCCTTCCGGTTTTTCTCGGAGGATAGTTCCTGTCCCCCTATACTCTTCAAGCCCATCCGAAATTGTGAGTTCTCAGAATCCACAAAAACCGTGCTAGGAAACGGCTCCAAGACCCAGTGATGCAACTCCGGGAGCTGAAGTCTCGTATCTGAAAGCAATTCCCGAGGAAGCTTCTTTCATTTCTTATCTGAGGATATTTCCTTTGTCACCGTAAGCTGCATAGCGCTGAGAAGTATCTCGTCGCAAACTTCAAGAAAACGAGGTGCTGGCAAACTGATCACTGAAGAGAAAAGTGTAACTCCGTGAGGCGCATTCACACACCGCAAGGCAGTTTCTCAGAAAGCTTCTTTCCGGTTCTTATCTGAGGATATTTTCTGTTCCCCGTAGCCCACAATGAGCTCCCAAAGATCACTTTGCAGAATCCACGGCAACGGTGTTAGCAAACCGCTACGAGAAGGTAAAGGTGAATCTCTGTGTGGTGGATTCAACATCACAGAGCAATTTCTGAGACAGCTTCTTTCTAGTTATTATCGGAGGATGTCTCCGTGTTCACCATGGGCCTCAATGCGCCCCCAAATATCACTTTGCAGATTCCACGGAAACAGTGTTAGCGAACGGCTTCCTGAAGACTCGGTTGTAACTCTGTGTGATGAATTCACGTATCACAGAGAAGTTTCTCACGCAGCTTCGCTCACGTTTTGCATCGAGGGTATTTCAGCGTACGCCTGAATTCGAACCAAAGTAGCCCTCCTCAGGTTCCTCAAAGACCGTGTTAAATGACTCTTCCATGAAAGGCGCGTGTAACTCTGTGAGATGAATTCTCACATCACAATCCAGTTTCTAAGACAGCTTCTTTCTCATTTTATCTGAGGATATGTCCTCTGTAAGCTTCATTGCGCTAAGAAATATGCCATGGCAGATTTCAGGAAAACTGTGTTAGCAAGTTGATCACTGAAGAGAAAACTGTAACTCCGTGAGTTGCATTCACACATCCCGACGCCGTTTCTCAAAACACTTCTTTCCTGTTTTTGTCTGAGGACATTTCCCTTTTCACCATAGGCCTCAATGAGCTCCCAAATATCCCTTTGCGGAATCCATGAAAACAGTGTTAGCATACTGCTACAAGATGGTAAAGGTGACGCTCCGTGTGGGGAATTCAACATCACAAAGCAATGTCTGAGACGGCTTCTCTCTAGTTATCATCTGAGGACGTTTCCGTTTGCACCATGGGCCCTGAATGCGCCCCCAAATATCGCCTTGCAGATTCCAGGAAAACAGTGGTAGCAAACTGCTTCCTGAAGATTCAGCTGTAACTCTGTGTGTTGAATTCACGTAGCACAGAGAAGTGTCTCACAAAGCTTCTCTCACGTTTTTAATTGGGGATATGTCCTTCCTCAGCGTAGGCCTCAATTCCATCCAAAGTAGCCCTTCTCGGGTTCCTGAGAGACAGTGTTAAACGACTGCCCCACGAAACGCCGGTGTGACGCTGGGAGATGATTTCACACATCGCAAACCAGTTTCTAAGAAAGCTTCTTTTCATTTGATCTGAGGGGATTTCCTTTGTCCCCGTAAGCTTCATTGCGCTAAGAAGCATCCCAAGGCAGATTTCAAGGAAACTGTGTGAGCAAACTGGTCACTGAAGAGAAAAGTGTCACTCTGGGAGTTGCATTCGCACATCGCAACGCAGTTTCTCAGAACGCTTCCTTCCAGTTTTTATCGGAGGCTATTTCCTTTTCCCCGTAGCCCTCAATGAGCTCCCAAATATCACTTTGCGGAATCCAGGAAAACAGTGCTAGCCAACTGCTACAAGAAGGGAAGGTGAATCTCTGTGTGGTGAATTGACACATCACAAAGCAATTTCGGAGACAGCTTCTTTCTCGTCACGACCTGAGGATGTTTCCGTTTTCACCGTGGGCCCTCAGTGCGCTCCCAGATAGCACTATGCAGATTCCACGGAAACGGTGTTAGCAAACTGCTTCGTGAAGACTAAGTGGGAACTCTGTGAGATGAATTCACGTTTCACTGAGAAGTTTCTCACAAAGCCTCTTTCCAGTTTTCATTTCACGATAGTTCCTTGGTCACCATGAGCTTCATTGCGCTGAGAAATAGCCCAGTGCAGATTGCAATCAAACAGTGTTAGCAAACGGGTCAGTGAAAAGGTGCGTGGAAGTCTAGGAGTCGCATTCACATGTCACAATGCAGTTTCTCCGAAGGCTTCTTTCCAGTTTGTATCTGAGGACGTTTCTCTTTTCACCATATCCCTCCGTGGGCTCCCAAGAGTGGTGTAAGCCTTTGAAATGAACTCACACGTCACAAAGCTGTTTCTCAGAAAGCTGCACTCCGGTTTTTCTCGGAGGATATTCCCTTTCTCCCCACACTCTCCAAACCCATCCGAAATATCGGTTCTCAGAATCCACAAAAACAGCGCTGGGGAACGGCTCCAAGAAACAGTGATGTAACTCGGTCAGATGAAGTCACGTATCTGAAAGCAATTTCTGAGGAAGCTTCTGTCATTTTTATCTGAGGATACTTCCTTTGTCACGGTAAGCTGCGTAGCTCCAAGAAGTCTCCCATTGCGGATTTCAAGGAAACGGTCTTGTCAAACTCATCACTGAAGAGAAAAGTGTAACTCTGTGAGGTGCACTCACACAGCGCAATGCAGTTTCTCACAAAGCTTCTTGCCAGTGTGCATCTGAGGCTATTTCCTTTTCACCGGAGCCCTCAATGAGCTCCCAAATATCGCTTTGCAAATTCCATGAGAACAGTCTTCGCGAAGGGCTTCAGGAGGAGAGAGCTGCAATTCTGTGAGATGAATTCACAGATCACAAAGAAGTTTCTCAGAAAGCTTCCCTCTCCTTTGTAACGGAGGATATTTCCTTTGGCCCCGTAGTCCTCAAAGGGGTCTGAAATATCAGTTTCCAGATTCCACAGAAACAGGGGTAGCCAACGGCTCCATGAAGCACAGGTGTAATTCAGTGAGTTGAAGTCACACATCACAAAGCAGTTTCTCAGAAAGCTTCTATATTTTTGTTTTCGAGCTGAGGTTATTTGTGGTCTCGGAGCTCCACTGTGTGTCTTAGAGCAGGTTCTGCGAAAACACTGTTAGCAAGCTTCTCCATGGAAACAATGATAGAACTCTGTGAGCCGAATTCACCCACAGCAAAGGAGTTTCTGAGGAGAAACTCCTTTGAGTTTCTGAGGAGAATCCTCCCTGCGGATTTGTCTGAGTCTCGAGATTTCACGATTCACCATGGGATTCAACGCTATCCAAGATATCACTCGTGAGATTCTACACACACAGTGCTAGCAAACTCCTCCAGGAAGGAGTGGTGTAACCCTGTGAAATGAATTCACACATCACGAAGCAGTTTCTCAGAGAGCTTCCTTCCGGTTTTTCTCGGAGGATAGTTCCTGTCCCCCTATACTCTTCAAGCCCATCCGAAATTATGAGTTCTCAGAATCCACAAAAACCGTGCTAGGAAACGGCTCCAAGACCCAGTGATGCAACTCCGGGAGCTGAAGTCTCGTATCTGAAAGCAATTCCCGAGGAAGCTTCCTTCATTTCTTATCTGAGGATATTTCCTTTGTCACCGTAAGCTGCATAGCGCTGAGAAGTATCTCGTCGCAAACTTCAAGAAAACG
Source organism: Macaca nemestrina (assembly GCF_043159975.1). Lineage (NCBI taxonomy): Eukaryota > Metazoa > Chordata > Mammalia > Primates > Cercopithecidae > Macaca > Macaca nemestrina. Next base: position 113,251 of record NW_027257611.1, read on the forward strand.
AGGTGCTGGCAAACTGATCACTGAAGAGAAAAGTGTAACTCCGTGAGGCGCATTCACACACCGCAAGGCAGTTTCTCAGAAAGCTTCTTTCCGGTTCTTATCTGAGGATATTTTCTGTTCCCCGTAGCCCACAATGAGCTCCCAAAGATCACTTTGCAGAATCCACGGCAACGGTGTTAGCAAACCGCTACGAGAAGGTAAAGGTGAATCTCTGTGTGGTGGATTCAACATCACAGAGCAATTTCTGAGACAGCTTCTTTCTAGTTATTATCGGAGGATGTCTCCGTGTTCACCATGGGCCTCAATGCGCCCGCAAATATCACTTTGCAGATTCCACGGAAACAGTGTTAGCGAACGGCTTCCTGAAGACTCGGTTGTAACTCTGTGTGATGAATTCACGTATCACAGAGAAGTTTCTCACGCAGCTTCGCTCACGTTTTGCATCGAGGGTATTTCAGCGTAGGCCTGAATTCGAACCAAAGTAGCCCTCCTCAGGTTCCTCAAAGACCGTGTTAAATGACTCTTCCATGAAAGGGGCGTGTAACTCTGTGAGATGAATTCTCACATCACAATCCAGTTTCTAAGACAGCTTCTTTCTCATTTTATCTGAGGATATGTCCTCTGTAAGCTTCATTGCGCTAAGAAATATGCCATGGCAGATTTCAGGAAAACTGTGTTAGCAAGTTGATCACTGAAGAGAAAACTGTAACTCCGTGAGTTGCATTCACACATCCCGACGCCGTTTCTCAAAACACTTCTTTCCTGTTTTTGTCTGAGGACATTTCCCTTTTCACCATAGGCCTCAATGAGCTCCCAAATATCCCTTTGCGGAATCCATGAAAACAGTGTTAGCATACTGCTACAAGATGGTAAAGGTGACGCTCCGTCTGGGGAATTCAACATCACAAAGCAATGTCTGAGACGGCTTCTTTCTAGTTATCATCTGAGGACGTTTCCGTTTGCACCATGGGCCCTGAATGCGCCCCCAAATATCGCCTTGCAGATTCCAGGAAAACAGTGGTAGCAAACTGCTTCCTGAAGATTCAGCTGTAACTCTGTGTGTTGAATTCACGTAGCACAGAGAAGTGTCTCACAAAGCTTCTCTCACGTTTTTAATTGGGGATATGTCCTTCCTCAGCGTAGGCCTCAATTCCATCCAAAGTAGCCCTTCTCGGGTTCCTGAGAGACAGTGTTAAACGACTGCCCCACGAAACGCCGGTGTGACGCTGGGAGATGATTTCACACATCGCAAACCAGTTTCTAAGAAAGCTTCTTTTCATTTGATCTGAGGAGATTTCCTTTGTCCCCGTAAGCTTCATTGCGCTAAGAAGCATCCCAAGGCAGATTTCAAGGAAACTGTGTGAGCAAACTGGTCACTGAAGAGAAAAGTGTCACTCTGGGAGTTGCATTCGCACATCGCAACGCAGTTTCTCAGAACGCTTCCTTCCAGTTTTTATCGGAGGCTATTTCCTTTTCCCCGTAGCCCTCAATGAGCTCCCAAATATCACTTTGCGGAATCCAGGAAAACAGTGCTAGCCAACTGCTACAAGAAGGGAAGGTGAATCTCTGTGTGGTGAATTGACACATCACAAAGCAATTTCGGAGACAGCTTCTTTCTCGTCACGACCTGAGGATGTTTCCGTTTTCACCGTGGGCCCTCAGTGCGCTCCCAGATGCAGATTCCACGGAAACGGTGTTAGCAAACTGCTTCGTGAAGACTAAGTGGGAACTCTGTGAGATGAATTCACGTTTCACTGAGAAGTTTCTCACAAAGCCTCTTTCCAGTTTTCATTTCACGATAGTTCCTTGGTCACCATGAGCTTCATTGCGCTGAGAAATAGCCCAGTGCAGATTGCAATCAAACAGTGTTAGCAAACGGGTCAGTGAAAAGGTGCGTGGAAGTCTAGGAGTCGCATTCACATGTCACATTGCCGTTTCTCCGAAGGCTTCTTTCCAGTTTGTATCTGAGGACGTTTCTCTTTTCACCATATCCCTCCGTGGGCTCCCAAGAGTGGTGTAAGCCTTTGAAATGAACTCACACGTCACAAAGCTGTTTCTCAGAAAGCTGCACTCCGGTTTTTCTCGGAGGATATTCCCTTTCTCCCCACACTCTCCAAACCCATCCGAAATATCGGTTCTCAGAATCCACAAAAACAGCGCTGGGGAACGGCTCCAAGAAACAGTGATGTAACTCGGTCAGATGAAGTCACGTATCTGAAAGCAATTTCTGAGGAAGCTTCTGTCATTTTTATCTGAGGATACTTCCTTTGTCACGGTAAGCTGCGTAGCTCCAAGAAGTCTCCCATTGCGGATTTCAAGGAAACGGTCTTGTCAAACTCATCACTGAAGAGCAAAGTGTAACTCTGTGAGGTGCACTCACACAGCGCAATGCAGTTTCTCACAAAGCTTCTTGCCAGTGTGCATCTGAGGCTATTTCCTTTTCACCGGAGCCCTCAATGAGCTCCCAAATATCGCTTTGCAAATTCCACGAGAACAGTCTTCGCGAAGGGCTTCAGGAGGAGAAAGCTGCAATTCTGTGAGATGAATTCACAGATCACAAAGAAGTTTCTCAGAAAGCTTCCCTCTCCTTTGTAACGGAGGATATTTCCTTTGGCCCCGTAGTCCTCAAAGGGGTCTGAAATATCAGTTTCCAGATTCCACAGAAACAGGGGTAGCCAACGGCTCCATGAAGCACAGGTGTAATTCAGTGAGTTGAAGTCACACATCACAAAGCAGTTTCTCAGAAAGCTTCTATATTTTTGTTTTCGAGCTGAGGTTATTTGTGGTCTCGGAGCTCCACTGTGTGTCTTAGAGCAGGTTCTGCGAAAACACTGTTAGCAAGCTTCTCCATGGAAACAATGATAGAACTCTGTGAGCCGAATTCACCCACAGCAAAGGAGTTTCTGAGGAGAATCCTCCCTGCGGATTTGTCTGAGTCTCGAGATTTCACGATTCACCATGGGATTCAACGCTATCCAAGATATCACTCGTGAGATTCTACACACACAGTGCTAGCAAACTCCTCCAGGAAGGAGTGGTGTAACCCTGTGAAATGAATTCACACATCACGAAGCAGTTTCTCAGAGAGCTTCCTTCCGGTTTTTCTCGGAGGATAGTTCCTGTCCCCCTATACTCTTCAAGCCCATCCGAAATTATGAGTTCTCAGAATCCACAAAAACCGTGCTAGGAAACGGCTCCAAGACCCAGTGATGCAACTCCGGGAGCTGAAGTCTCGTATCTGAAAGCAATTCCCGAGGAAGCTTCTTTCATTTCTTATCTGAGGATATTTCCTTTGTCACCGTAAGCTGCATAGCGCTGAGAAGTATCTCGTCGCAAACTTCAAGAAAACGAGGTGCTGGCAAACTGATCACTGAAGAGAAAAGTGTAACTCCGTGAGGCGCATTCACACACCGCAAGGCAGTTTCTCAGAAAGCTTCTTTCCGGTTCTTATCTGAGGATATTTTCTGTTCCCCGTAGCCCACAATGAGCTCCCAAAGATCACTTTGCAGAATCCACGGCAACGGTGTTAGCAAACCGCTACGAGAAGGTAAAGGTGAATCTCTGTGTGGTGGATTCAACATCACAGAGCAATTTCTGAGACAGCTTCTTTCTAGTTATTATCGGAGGATGTCTCCGTGTTCACCATGGGCCTCAATGCGCCCCCAAATATCACTTTGCAGATTCCACGGAAACAGTGTTAGCGAACGGCTTCCTGAAGACTCGGTTGTAACTCTGTGTGATGAATTCACGTATCACAGAGAAGTTTCTCACGCAGCTTCGCTCACGTTTTGCATCGAGGGTATTTCAGCGTAGGCCTGAATTCGAACCAAAGTAGCCCTCCTCAGGTTCCTCAAAGACCGTGTTAAATGACTCTTCCATGAAAGGGGCGTGTAACTCTGTGAGATGAATTCTCACATCACAATCCAGTTTCTAAGACAGCTTCTTTCTCATTTTATCTGAGGATATGTCCTCTGTAAGCTTCATTGCGCTAAGAAATATGCCATGGCAGATTTCAGGAAAACTGTGTTAGCAAGTTGATCACTGAAGAGAAAACTGTAACTCCGTGAGTTGCATTCACACATCCCGACGCCGTTTCTCAAAACACTTCTTTCCTGTTTTTGTCTGAGGACATTTCCCTTTTCACCATAGGCCTCAATGAGCTCCCAAATATCCCTTTGCGGAATCCATGAAAACAGTGTTAGCATACTGCTACAAGATGGTAAAGGTGACGCTCCGTGTGGGGAATTCAACATCACAAAGCAATGTCTGAGACGGCTTCTTTCTAGTTATCATCTGAGGACGTTTCCGTTTGCACCATGGGCCCTGAATGCGCCCCCAAATATCGCCTTGCAGATTCCAGGAAAACAGTGGTAGCAAACTGCTTCCTGAAGATTCAGCTGTAACTCTGTGTGTTGAATTCACGTAGCACAGAGAAGTGTCTCACAAAGCTTCTCTCACGTTTTTAATTGGGGATATGTCCTTCCTCAGCGTAGGCCTCAATTCCATCCAAAGTAGCCCTTCTCGGGTTCCTGAGAGACAGTGTTAAACGACTGCCCCACGAAACGCCGGTGTGACGCTGGGAGATGATTTCACACATCGCAAACCAGTTTCTAAGAAAGCTTCTTTTCATTTGATCTGAGGAGATTTCCTTTGTCCCCGTAAGCTTCATTGCGCTAAGAAGCATCCCAAGGCAGATTTCAAGGAAACTGTGTGAGCAAACTGGTCACTGAAGAGAAAAGTGTCACTCTGGGAGTTGCATTCGCACATCGCAACGCAGTTTCTCAGAACGCTTCCTTCCAGTTTTTATCGGAGGCTATTTCCTTTTCCCCGTAGCCCTCAATGAGCTCCCAAATATCACTTTGCGGAATCCAGGAAAACAGTGCTAGCCAACTGCTACAAGAAAGGAAGGTGAATCTCTGTGTGGTGAATTGACACATCACAAAGCAATTTCGGAGACAGCTTCTTTCTCGTCACGACCTGAGGATGTTTCCGTTTTCACCGTGGGCCCTCAGTGCGCTCCCAGATGCAGATTCCACGGAAACGGTGTTAGCAAACTGCTTCGTGAAGACTAAGTGGGAACTCTGTGAGATGAATTCACGTTTCACTGAGAAGTTTCTCACAAAGCCTCTTTCCAGTTTTCATTTCACGATAGTTCCTTGGTCACCATGAGCTTCATTGCGCTGAGAAATAGCCCAGTGCAGATTGCAATCAAACAGTGTTAGCAAACGGGTCAGTGAAAAGGTGCGTGGAAGTCTAGGAGTCGCATTCACATGTCACAATGCAGTTTCTCCGAAGGCTTCTTTCCAGTTTGTATCTGAGGACGTTTCTCTTTTCACCATATCCCTCCGTGGGCTCCCAAGAGTGGTGTAAGCCTTTGAAATGAACTCACACGTCACAAAGCTGTTTCTCAGAAAGCTGCACTCCGGTTTTTCTCGGAGGATATTCCCTTTCTCCCCACACTCTCCAAACCCATCCGAAATATCGGTTCTCAGAATCCACAAAAACAGCGCTGGGGAACGGCTCCAAGAAACAGTGATGTAACTCGGTCAGATGAAGTCACGTATCTGAAAGCAATTTCTGAGGAAGCTTCTGTCATTTTTATCTGAGGATACTTCCTTTGTCACGGTAAGCTGCGTAGCTCCAAGAAGTCTCCCATTGCGGATTTCAAGGAAACGGTCTTGTCAAACTCATCACTGAAGAGAAAAGTGTAACTCTGTGAGGTGCACTCACACAGCGCAATGCAGTTTCTCACAAAGCTTCTTGCTAGTGTGCATCTGAGGCTATTTCCTTTTCACCGGAGCCCTCAATGAGCTCCCAAATATCACTTTGCAAATTCCACGAGAACAGTCTTCGCGAAGGGCTTCAGGAGGAGAAAGCTGCAATTCTGTGAGATGAATTCACAGATCACAAAGAAGTTTCTCAGAAAGCTTCCCTCTCCTTTGTAACGGCGGATATTTCCTTTGGCCCCGTAGTCCTCAAAGGGGTCTGAAATGTCAGGTTCCAGATTCCACAGAAACAGGGGTAGCCAACGGCTCCATGAAGCACAGGTGTAATTCAGTGAGTTGAAGTCACACATCACAAAGCAGTTTCTCAGAAAGCTTCTATATTTTTGTTTTCGAGCTGAGGTTATTTGTGGTCTCGGAGCTCCACTGTGTGTCTTAGAGCAGGTTCTGCGAAAACACTGTTAGCAAGCTTCTCCATGGAAACAATGATAGAACTCTGTGAGCCGAATTCACCCACAGCAAAGGAGTTTCTGAGGAGAATCCTCCCTGCGGATTTGTCTGAGTCTCGAGATTTCACGATTCACCATGGGATTCAACGCTATCCAAGATATCACTCGTGAGATTCTACAAACACAGTGCTAGCAAACTCCTCCAGGAAGGAGTGGTGTAACCCTGTGAAATGAATTCACACATCACGAAGCAGTTTCTCAGAGAGCTTCCTTCCGGTTTTTCTCGGAGGATAGTTCCTGTCCCCCTATACTCTTCAAGCCCATCCGAAATTATGAGTTCTCAGAATCCACAAAAACCGTGCTAGGAAACGGCTCCAAGACCCAGTGATGCAACTCCGGGAGCTGAAGTCTCGTATCTGAAAGCAATTCCCGAGGAAGCTTCTTTCATTTCTTATCTGAGGATATTTCCTTTGTCACCGTAAGCTGCATAGCGCTGAGAAGTATCTCGTCGCAAACTTCAAGAAAACGAGGTGCTGGCAAACTGATCACTGAAGAGAAAAGTGTAACTCCGTGAGGCGCATTCACACACCGCAAGGCAGTTTCTCAGAAAGCTTCTTTCCGGTTCTTATCTGAGGATATTTTCTGTTCCCCGTAGCCCACAATGAGCTCCCAAAGATCACTTTGCAGAATCCACGGCAACGGTGTTAGCAAACCGCTACGAGAAGGTAAAGGTGAATCTCTGTGTGGTGGATTCAACATCACAGAGCAATTTCTGAGACAGCTTCTTTCTAGTTATTATCGGAGGATGTCTCCGTGTTCACCATGGGCCTCAATGCGCCCCCAAATATCACTTTGCAGATTCCACGGAAACAGTGTTAGCGAACGGCTTCCTGAAGACTCGGTTGTAACTCTGTGTGATGAATTCACGTATCACAGAGAAGTTTCTCACGCAGCTTCGCTCACGTTTTGCATCGAGGGTATTTCAGCGTAGGCCTGAATTCGAACCAAAGTAGCCCTCCTCAGGTTCCTCAAAGACCGTGTTAAATGACTCTTCCATGAAAGGGGCGTGTAACTCTGTGAGATGAATTCTCACATCACAATCCAGTTTCTAAGACAGCTTCTTTCTCATTTTATCTGAGGATATGTCCTCTGTAAGCTTCATTGCGCTAAGAAATATGCCATGGCAGATTTCAGGAAAACTGTGTTAGCAAGTTGATCACTGAAGAGAAAACTGTAACTCCGTGAGTTGCATTCACACATCCCGACGCCGTTTCTCAAAACACTTCTTTCCTGTTTTTGTCTGAGGACATTTCCCTTTTCACCATAGGCCTCAATGAGCTCCCAAATATCCCTTTGCGGAATCCATGAAAACAGTGTTAGCATACTGCTACAAGACGGTAGAGGTGACGCTCCGTGTGGGGAATTCAACATCACAAAGCAATGTCTGAGACGGCTTCTTTCTAGTTATCATCTGAGGACGTTTCCGTTTGCACCATGGGCCCTGAATGCGCCCCCAAATATCGCCTTGCAGATTCCAGGAAAACAGTGGTAGCAAACTGCTTCCTGAAGATTCAGCTGTAACTCTGTGTGTTGAATTCACGTAGCACAGAGAAGTGTCTCACAAAGCTTCTCTCACGTTTTTAATTGGGGATATGTCCTTCCTCAGCGTAGGCCTCAATTCCATCCAAAGTAGCCCTTCTCGGGTTCCTGAGAGACAGTGTTAAACGACTGCCCCACGAAACGCCGGTGTGACGCTGGGAGATGATTTCACACATCGCAAACCAGTTTCTAAGAAAGCTTCTTTTCATTTGATCTGAGGGGATTTCCTTTGTCCCCGTAAGCTTCATTGCGCTAAGAAGCATCCCAAGGCAGATTTCAAGGAAACTGTGTGAGCAAACTGGTCACTGAAGAGAAAAGTGTCACTCTGGGAGTTGCATTCGCACATCGCAACGCAGTTTCTCAGAACGCTTCCTTCCAGTTTTTATCGGAGGCTATTTCCTTTTCCCCGTAGCCCTCAATGAGCTCCCAAATATCACTTTGCGGAATCCAGGAAAACAGTGCTAGCCAACTGCTACAAGAAGGGAAGGTGAATCTCTGTGTGGTGAATTGACACATCACAAAGCAATTTCGGAGACAGCTTCTTTCTCGTCACGACCTGAGGATGTTTCCGTTTTCACCGTGGGCCCTCAGTGTGCTCCCAGATAGCACTATGCAGATTCCACGGAAACGGTGTTAGCAAACTGCTTCGTGAAGACTAAGTGGGAACTCTGTGAGATGAATTCACGTTTCACTGAGAAGTTTCTCACAAAGCCTCTTTCCAGTTTTCATTTCACGATAGTTCCTTGGTCACCATGAGCTTCATTGCGCTAAGAAATAGCCCAGTGCAGATTGCAATCAAACAGTGTTAGCAAACGGGTCAGTGAAAAGGTGCGTGGAAGTCTAGGAGTCGCATTCACATGTCACAATGCAGTTTCTCCGAAGGCTTCTTTCCAGTTTGTATCTGAGGACGTTTCTCTTTTCACCATATCCCTCCGTGGGCTCCCAAGAGTGGTGTAAGCCTTTGAAATGAACTCACACGTCACAAAGCTGTTTCTCAGAAAGCTGCACTCCGGTTTTTCTCGGAGGATATTCCCTTTCTCCCCACACTCTCCAAACCCATCCGAAATATCGGTTCTCAGAATCCACAAAAACAGCGCTGGGGAACGGCTCCAAGAAACAGTGATGTAACTCGGTCAGATGAAGTCACGTATCTGAAAGCAATTTCTGAGGAAGCTTCTGTCATTTTTATCTGAGGATACTTCCTTTGTCACGGTAAGCTGCGTAGCTCCAAGAAGTCTCCCATTGCGGATTTCAAGGAAACGGTCTTGTCAAACTCATCACTGAAGAGCAAAGTGTAACTCTGTGAGGTGCACTCACACAGCGCAATGCAGTTTCTCACAAAGCTTCTTGCCAGTGTGCATCTGAGGCTATTTCCTTTTCACCGGAGCCCTCAATGAGCTCCCAAATATCGCTTTGCAAATTCCACGAGAACAGTCTTCGCGAAGGGCTTCAGGAGGAGAAAGCTGCAATTCTGTGAGATGAATTCACAGATCACAAAGAAGTTTCTCAGAAAGCTTCCCTCTCCTTTGTAACGGAGGATATTTCCTTTGGCCCCGTAGTCCTCAAAGGGGTCTGAAATATCAGTTTCCAGATTCCACAGAAACAGGGGTAGCCAACGGCTCCATGAAGCACAGGTGTAATTCAGTGAGTTGAAGTCACACATCACAAAGCAGTTTCTCAGAAAGCTTCTATATTTTTGTTTTCGAGCTGAGGTTATTTGTGGTCTCGGAGCTCCACTGTGTGTCTTAGAGCAGGTTCTGCGAAAACACTGTTAGCAAGCTTCTCCATGGAAACAATGATAGAACTCTGTGAGCCGAATTCACCCACAGCAAAGGAGTTTCTGAGGAGAATCCTCCCTGCGGATTTGTCTGAGTCTCGAGATTTCACGATTCACCATGGGATTCAACGCTATCCAAGATATCACTCGTGAGATTCTACAAACACAGTGCTAGCAAACTCCTCCAGGAAGGAGTGGTGTAACCCTGTGAAATGAATTCACACATCACGAAGCAGTTTCTCAGAGAGCTTCCTTCCGGTTTTTCTCGGAGGATAGTTCCTGTCCCCCTATACTCTTCAAGCCCATCCGAAATTATGAGTTCTCAGAATCCACAAAAACCGTGCTAGGAAACGGCTCCAAGACCCAGTGATGCAACTCCGGGAGCTGAAGTCTCGTATCTGAAAGCAATTCCCGAGGAAGCTTCTTTCATTTCTTATCTGAGGATATTTCCTTTGTCACCGTAAGCTGCATAGCGCTGAGAAGTATCTCGTCGCAAACTTCAAGAAAACGAGGTGCTGGCAAACTGATCACTGAAGAGAAAAGTGTAACTCCGTGAGGCGCATTCACACACCGCAAGGCAGTTTCTCAGAAAGCTTCTTTCCGGTTCTTATCTGAGGATATTTTCTGTTCCCCGTAGCCCACAATGAGCTCCCAAAGATCACTTTGCAGAATCCACGGCAACGGTGTTAGCAAACCGCTACGAGAAGGTAAAGGTGAATCTCTGTGTGGTGGATTCAACATCACAGAGCAATTTCTGAGACAGCTTCTTTCTAGTTATTATCGGAGGATGTCTCCGTGTTCACCATGGGCCTCAATGCGCCCCCAAATATCACTTGGCAGATTCCACGGAAACAGTGTTAGCGAACGGCTTCCTGAAGACTCGGTTGTAACTCTGTGTGATGAATTCACGTATCACAGAGAAGTTTCTCACGCAGCTTCGCTCACGTTTTGCATCGAGGGTATTTCAGCGTAGGCCTGAATTCGAACCAAAGTAGCCCTCCTCAGGTTCCTCAAAGACCGTGTTAAATGACTCTTCCATGAAAGGGGCGTGTAACTCTGTGAGATGAATTCTCACATCACAATCCAGTTTCTAAGACAGCTTCTTTCTCATTTTATCTGAGGATATGTCCTCTGTAAGCTTCATTGCGCTAAGAAATATGCCATGGCAGATTTCAGGAAAACTGTGTTAGCAAGTTGATCACTGAAGAGAAAACTGTAACTCCGTGAGTTGCATTCACACATCCCGACGCCGTTTCTCAAAACACTTCTTTCCTGTTTTTGTCTGAGGACATTTCCCTTTTCACCATAGGCCTCAATGAGCTCCCAAATATCCCTTTGCGGAATCCATGAAAACAGTGTTAGCATACTGCTACAAGATGGTAAAGGTGACGCTCCGTGTGGGGAATTCAACATCACAAAGCAATGTCTGAGACGGCTTCTTTCTAGTTATCATCTGAGGACGTTTCCGTTTGCACCATGGGCCCTGAATGCGCCCCCAAATATCGCCTTGCAGATTCCAGGAAAACAGTGGTAGCAAACTGCTTCCTGAAGATTCAGCTGTAACTCTGTGTGTTGAATTCACGTAGCACAGAGAAGTGTCTCACAAAGCTTCTCTCACGTTTTTAATTGGGGATATGTCCTTCCTCAGCGTAGGCCTCAATTCCATCCAAAGTAGCCCTTCTCGGGTTCCTGAGAGACAGTGTTAAACGACTGCCCCACGAAACGCCGGTGTGACGCTGGGAGATGATTTCACACATCGCAAACCAGTTTCTAAGAAAGCTTCTTTTCATTTGATCTGAGGGGATTTCCTTTGTCCCCGTAAGCTTCATTGCGCTAAGAAGCATCCCAAGGCAGATTTCAAGGAAACTGTGTGAGCAAACTGGTCACTGAAGAGAAAAGTGTCACTCTGGGAGTTGCATTCGCACATCGCAACGCAGTTTCTCAGAACGCTTCCTTCCAGTTTTTATCGGAGGCTATTTCCTTTTCCCCGTAGCCCTCAATGAGCTCCCAAATATCACTTTGCGGAATCCAGGAAAACAGTGCTAGCCAACTGCTACAAGAAGGGAAGGTGAATCTCTGTGTGGTGAATTGACACATCACAAAGCAATTTCGGAGACAGCTTCTTTCTCGTCACGACCTGAGGATGTTTCCGTTTTCACCGTGGGCCCTCAGTGTGCTCCCAGATAGCACTATGCAGATTCCACGGAAACGGTGTTAGCAAACTGCTTCGTGAAGACTAAGTGGGAACTCTGTGAGATGAATTCACGTTTCACTGAGAAGTTTCTCACAAAGCCTCTTTCCAGTTTTCATTTCACGATAGTTCCTTGGTCACCATGAGCTTCATTGCGCTAAGAAATAGCCCAGTGCAGATTGCAATCAAACAGTGTTAGCAAACGGGTCAGTGAAAAGGTGCGTGGAAGTCTAGGAGTCGCATTCACATGTCACAATGCAGTTTCTCCGAAGGCTTCTTTCCAGTTTGTATCTGAGGACGTTTCTCTTTTCACCATATCCCTCCGTGGGCTCCCAAGAGTGGTGTAAGCCTTTGAAATGAACTCACACGTCACAAAGCTGTTTCTCAGAAAGCTGCACTCCGGTTTTTCTCGGAGGATATTCCCTTTCTCCCCACACTCTCCAAACCCATCCGAAATATCGGTTCTCAGAATCCACAAAAACAGCGCTGGGGAACGGCTCCAAGAAACAGTGATGTAACTCGGTCAGATGAAGTCACGTATCTGAAAGCAATTTCTGAGGAAGCTTCTGTCATTTTTATCTGAGGATACTTCCTTTGTCACGGTAAGCTGCGTAGCTCCAAGAAGTCTCCCATTGCGGATTTCAAGGAAACGGTCTTGTCAAACTCATCACTGAAGAGCAAAGTGTAACTCTGTGAGGTGCACTCACACAGCGCAATGCAGTTTCTCACAAAGCTTCTTGCCAGTGTGCATCTGAGGCTATTTCCTTTTCACCGGAGCCCTCAATGAGCTCCCAAATATCGCTTTGCAAATTCCACGAGAACAGTCTTCGCGAAGGGCTTCAGGAGGAGAAAGCTGCAATTCTGTGAGATGAATTCACAGATCACAAAGAAGTTTCTCAGAAAGCTTCCCTCTCCTTTGTAACGGAGGATATTTCCTTTGGCCCCGTAGTCCTCAAAGGGGTCTGAAATATCAGTTTCCAGATTCCACAGAAACAGGGGTAGCCAACGGCTCCATGAAGCACAGGTGTAATTCAGTGAGTTGAAGTCACACATCACAAAGCAGTTTCTCAGAAAGCTTCTATATTTTTGTTTTCGAGCTGAGGTTATTTGTGGTCTCGGAGCTCCACTGTGTGTCTTAGAGCAGGTTCTGCGAAAACACTGTTAGCAAGCTTCTCCATGGAAACAATGATAGAACTCTGTGAGCCGAATTCACCCACAGCAAAGGAGTTTCTGAGGAGAATCCTCCCTGCGGATTTGTCTGAGTCTCGAGATTTCACGATTCACCATGGGATTCAACGCTATCCAAGATATCACTCGTGAGATTCTACAAACACAGTGCTAGCAAACTCCTCCAGGAAGGAGTGGTGTAACCCTGTGAAATGAATTCACACATCACGAAGCAGTTTCTCAGAGAGCTTCCTTCCGGTTTTTCTCGGAGGATAGTTCCTGTCCCCCTATACTCTTCAAGCCCATCCGAAATTATGAGTTCTCAGAATCCACAAAAACCGTGCTAGGAAACGGCTCCAAGACCCAGTGATGCAACTCCGGGAGCTGAAGTCTCGTATCTGAAAGCAATTCCCGAGGAAGCTTCTTTCATTTCTTATCTGAGGATATTTCCTTTGTCACCGTAAGCTGCATAGCGCTGAGAAGTATCTCGTCGCAAACTTCAAGAAAACGAGGTGCTGGCAAACTGATCACTGAAGAGAAAAGTGTAACTCCGTGAGGCGCATTCACACACCGCAAGGCAGTTTCTCAGAAAGCTTCTTTCCGGTTCTTATCTGAGGATATTTTCTGTTCCCCGTAGCCCACAATGAGCTCCCAAAGATCACTTTGCAGAATCCACGGCAACGGTGTTAGCAAACCGCTACGAGAAGGTAAAGGTGAATCTCTGTGTGGTGGATTCAACATCACAGAGCAATTTCTGAGACAGCTTCTTTCTAGTTATTATCGGAGGATGTCTCCGTGTTCACCATGGGCCTCAATGCGCCCCCAAATATCACTTTGCAGATTCCACGGAAACAGTGTTAGCGAACGGCTTCCTGAAGACTCGGTTGTAACTCTGTGTGATGAATTCACGTATCACAGAGAAGTTTCTCACGCAGCTTCGCTCACGTTTTGCATCGAGGGTATTTCAGCGTAGGCCTGAATTCGAACCAAAGTAGCCCTCCTCAGGTTCCTCAAAGACCGTGTTAAATGACTCTTCCATGAAAGGGGCGTGTAACTCTGTGAGATGAATTCTCACATCACAATCCAGTTTCTAAGACAGCTTCTTTCTCATTTTATCTGAGGATATGTCCTCTGTAAGCTTCATTGCGCTAAGAAATATGCCATGGCAGATTTCAGGAAAACTGTGTTAGCAAGTTGATCACTGAAGAGAAAACTGTAACTCCGTGAGTTGCATTCACACATCCCGACGCCGTTTCTCAAAACACTTCTTTCCTGTTTTTGTCTGAGGACATTTCCCTTTTCACCATAGGCCTCAATGAGCTCCCAAATATCCCTTTGCGGAATCCATGAAAACAGTGTTAGCATACTGCTACAAGATGGTAAAGGTGACGCTCCGTGTGGGGAATTCAACATCACAAAGCAATGTCTGAGACGGCTTCTTTCTAGTTATCATCTGAGGACGTTTCCGTTTGCACCATGGGCCCTGAATGCGCCCCCAAATATCGCCTTGCAGATTCCAGGAAAACAGTGGTAGCAAACTGCTTCCTGAAGATTCAGCTGTAACTCTGTGTGTTGAATTCACGTAGCACAGAGAAGTGTCTCACAAAGCTTCTCTCACGTTTTTAATTGGGGATATGTCCTTCCTCAGCGTAGGCCTCAATTCCATCCAAAGTAGCCCTTCTCGGGTTCCTGAGAGACAGTGTTAAACGACTGCCCCACGAAACGCCGGTGTGACGCTGGGAGATGATTTCACACATCGCAAACCAGTTTCTAAGAAAGCTTCTTTTCATTTGATCTGAGGAGATTTCCTTTGTCCCCGTAAGCTTCATTGCGCTAAGAAGCATCCCAAGGCAGATTTCAAGGAAACTGTGTGAGCAAACTGGTCACTGAAGAGAAAAGTGTCACTCTGGGAGTTGCATTCGCACATCGCAACGCAGTTTCTCAGAACGCTTCCTTCCAGTTTTTATCGGAGGCTATTTCCTTTTCCCCGTAGCCCTCAATGAGCTCCCAAATATCACTTTGCGGAATCCAGGAAAACAGTGCTAGCCAACTGCTACAAGAAAGGAAGGTGAATCTCTGTGTGGTGAATTGACACATCACAAAGCAATTTCGGAGACAGCTTCTTTCTCGTCACGACCTGAGGATGTTTCCGTTTTCACCGTGGGCCCTCAGTGCGCTCCCAGATGCAGATTCCACGGAAACGGTGTTAGCAAACTGCTTCGTGAAGACTAAGTGGGAACTCTGTGAGATGAATTCACGTTTCACTGAGAAGTTTCTCACAAAGCCTCTTTCCAGTTTTCATTTCACGATAGTTCCTTGGTCACCATGAGCTTCATTGCGCTGAGAAATAGCCCAGTGCAGATTGCAATCAAACAGTGTTAGCAAACGGGTCAGTGAAAAGGTGCGTGGAAGTCTAGGAGTCGCATTCACATGTCACAATGCAGTTTCTCCGAAGGCTTCTTTCCAGTTTGTATCTGAGGACGTTTCTCTTTTCACCATATCCCTCCGTGGGCTCCCAAGAGTGGTGTAAGCCTTTGAAATGAACTCACACGTCACAAAGCTGTTTCTCAGAAAGCTGCACTCCGGTTTTTCTCGGAGGATATTCCCTTTCTCCCCACACTCTCCAAACCCATCCGAAATATCGGTTCTCAGAATCCACAAAAACAGCGCTGGGGAACGGCTCCAAGAAACAGTGATGTAACTCGGTCAGATGAAGTCACGTATCTGAAAGCAATTTCTGAGGAAGCTTCTGTCATTTTTATCTGAGGATACTTCCTTTGTCACGGTAAGCTGCGTAGCTCCAAGAAGTCTCCCATTGCGGATTTCAAAGAAACGGTCTTGTCAAACTCATCACTGAAGAGAAAAGTGTAACTCTGTGAGGTGCACTCACACAGCGCAATGCAGTTTCTCACAAAGCTTCTTGCTAGTGTGCATCTGAGGCTATTTCCTTTTCACCGGAGCCCTCAATGAGCTCCCAAATATCACTTTGCAAATTCCACGAGAACAGTCTTCGCGAAGGGCTTCAGGAGGAGAAAGCTGCAATTCTGTGAGATGAATTCACAGATCACAAAGAAGTTTCTCAGAAAGCTTCCCTCTCCTTTGTAACGGCGGATATTTCCTTTGGCCCCGTAGTCCTCAAAGGGGTCTGAAATATCAGTTTCCAGATTCCACAGAAACAGGGGTAGCCAACGGCTCCATGAAGCACAGGTGTAATTCAGTGAGTTGAAGTCACACATCACAAAGCAGTTTCTCAGAAAGCTTCTATATTTTTGTTTTCGAGCTGAGGTTATTTGTGGTCTCGGAGCTCCACTGTGTGTCTTAGAGCAGGTTCTGCGAAAACACTGTTAGCAAGCTTCTCCATGGAAACAATGATAGAACTCTGTGAGCCGAATTCACCCACAGCAAAGGAGTTTCTGAGGAGAAACTCCTTGGAGTTTCTGAGGAGAATCCTCCCTGCGGATTTGTCTGAGTCTCGAGATTTCACGATTCACCATGGGATTCAACGCTATCCAAGATATCACTCGTGAGATTCTACAAACACAGTGCTAGCAAACTCCTCCAGGAAGGAGTGGTGTAACCCTGTGAAATGAATTCACACATCACGAAGCAGTTTCTCAGAGAGCTTCCTTCCGGTTTTTCTCGGAGGATAGTTCCTGTCCCCCTATACTCTTCAAGCCCATCCGAAATTATGAGTTCTCAGAATCCACAAAAACCGTGCTAGGAAACGGCTCCAAGACCCAGTGATGCAACTCCGGGAGCTGAAGTCTCGTATCTGAAAGCAATTCCCGAGGAAGCTTCTTTCATTTCTTATCTGAGGATATTTCCTTTGTCACCGTAAGCTGCATAGCGCTGAGAAGTATCTCGTCGCAAACTTCAAGAAAACGAGGTGCTGGCAAACTGATCACTGAAGAGAAAAGTGTAACTCCGTGAGGCGCATTCACACACCGCAAGGCAGTTTCTCAGAAAGCTTCTTTCCGGTTCTTATCTGAGGATATTTTCTGTTCCCCGTAGCCCACAATGAGCTCCCAAAGATCACTTTGCAGAATCCACGGCAACGGTGTTAGCAAACCGCTACGAGAAGGTAAAGGTGAATCTCTGTGTGGTGGATTCAACATCACAGAGCAATTTCTGAGACAGCTTCTTTCTAGTTATTATCGGAGGATGTCTCCGTGTTCACCATGGGCCTCAATGCGCCCCCAAATATCACTTTGCAGATTCCACGGAAACAGTGTTAGCGAACGGCTTCCTGAAGACTCGGTTGTAACTCTGTGTGATGAATTCACGTATCACAGAGAAGTTTCTCACGCAGCTTCGCTCACGTTTTGCATCGAGGGTATTTCAGCGTAGGCCTGAATTCGAACCAAAGTAGCCCTCCTCAGGTTCCTCAAAGACCGTGTTAAATGACTCTTCCATGAAAGGGGCGTGTAACTCTGTGAGATGAATTCTCACATCACAATCCAGTTTCTAAGACAGCTTCTTTCTCATTTTATCTGAGGATATGTCCTCTGTAAGCTTCATTGCGCTAAGAAATATGCCATGGCAGATTTCAGGAAAACTGTGTTAGCAAGTTGATCACTGAAGAGAAAACTGTAACTCCGTGAGTTGCATTCACACATCCCGACGCCGTTTCTCAAAACACTTCTTTCCTGTTTTTGTCTGAGGACATTTCCCTTTTCACCATAGGCCTCAATGAGCTCCCAAATATCCCTTTGCGGAATCCATGAAAACAGTGTTAGCATACTGCTACAAGATGGTAAAGGTGACGCTCCGTGTGGGGAATTCAACATCACAAAGCAATGTCTGAGACGGCTTCTTTCTAGTTATCATCTGAGGACGTTTCCGTTTGCACCATGGGCCCTGAATGCGCCCCCAAATATCGCCTTGCAGATTCCAGGAAAACAGTGGTAGCAAACTGCTTCCTGAAGATTCAGCTGTAACTCTGTGTGTTGAATTCACGTAGCACAGAGAAGTGTCTCACAAAGCTTCTCTCACGTTTTTAATTGGGGATATGTCCTTCCTCAGCGTAGGCCTCAATTCCATCCAAAGTAGCCCTTCTCGGGTTCCTGAGAGACAGTGTTAAACGACTGCCCCACGAAACGCCGGTGTGACGCTGGGAGATGATTTCACACATCGCAAACCAGTTTCTAAGAAAGCTTCTTTTCATTTGATCTGAGGAGATTTCCTTTGTCCCCGTAAGCTTCATTGCGCTAAGAAGCATCCCAAGGCAGATTTCAAGGAAACTGTGTGAGCAAACTGGTCACTGAAGAGAAAAGTGTCACTCTGGGAGTTGCATTCGCACATCGCAACGCAGTTTCTCAGAACGCTTCCTTCCAGTTTTTATCGGAGGCTATTTCCTTTTCCCCGTAGCCCTCAATGAGCTCCCAAATATCACTTTGCGGAATCCAGGAAAACAGTGCTAGCCAACTGCTACAAGAAGGGAAGGTGAATCTCTGTGTGGTGAATTGACACATCACAAAGCAATTTCGGAGACAGCTTCTTTCTCGTCACGACCTGAGGATGTTTCCGTTTTCACCGTGGGCCCTCAGTGTGCTCCCAGATAGCACAATGCAGATTCCACGGAAACGGTGTTAGCAAACTGCTTCGTGAAGACTAAGTGGGAACTCTGTGAGATGAATTCACGTTTCACTGAGAAGTTTCTCACAAAGCCTCTTTCCAGTTTTCATTTCACGATAGTTCCTTGGTCACCATGAGCTTCATTGCGCTGAGAAATAGCCCAGTGCAGATTGCAATCAAACAGTGTTAGCAAACGGGTCAGTGAAAAGGTGCGTGGAAGTCTAGGAGTCGCATTCACATGTCACAATGCAGTTTCTCCGAAGGCTTCTTTCCAGTTTGTATCTGAGGACGTTTCTCTTTTCACCATATCCCTCCGTGGGCTCCCAAGAGTGGTGTAAGCCTTTGAAATGAACTCACACGTCACAAAGCTGTTTCTCAGAAAGCTGCACTCCGGTTTTTCTCGGAGGATATTCCCTTTCTCCCCACACTCTCCAAACCCATCCGAAATATCGGTTCTCAGAATCCACAAAAACAGCGCTGGGGAACGGCTCCAAGAAACAGTGATGTAACTCGGTCAGATGAAGTCACGTATCTGAAAGCAATTTCTGAGGAAGCTTCTGTCATTTTTATCTGAGGATACTTCCTTTGTCACGGTAAGCTGCGTAGCTCCAAGAAGTCTCCCATTGCGGATTTCAAGGAAACGGTCTTGTCAAACTCATCACTGAAGAGAAAAGTGTAACTCTGTGAGGTGCACTCACACAGCGCAATGCAGTTTCTCACAAAGCTTCTTGCTAGTGTGCATCTGAGGCTATTTCCTTTTCACCGGAGCCCTCAATGAGCTCCCAAATATCACTTTGCAAATTCCACGAGAACAGTCTTCGCGAAGGGCTTCAGGAGGAGAAAGCTGCAATTCTGTGAGATGAATTCACAGATCACAAAGAAGTTTCTCAGAAAGCTTCCCTCTCCTTTGTAACGGCGGATATTTCCTTTGGCCCCGTAGTCCTCAAAGGGGTCTGAAATATCAGTTTCCAGATTCCACAGAAACAGGGGTAGCCAACGGCTCCATGAAGCACAGGTGTAATTCAGTGAGTTGAAGTCACACATCACAAAGCAGTTTCTCAGAAAGCTTCTATATTTTTGTTTTCGAGCTGAGGTTATTTGTGGTCTCGGAGCTCCACTGTGTGTCTTAGAGCAGGTTCTGCGAAAACACTGTTAGCAAGCTTCTCCATGGAAACAATGATAGAACTCTGTGAGCCGAATTCACCCACAGCAAAGGAGTTTCTGAGGAGAAACTCCTTGGAGTTTCTGAGGAGAATCCTCCCTGCGGATTTGTCTGAGTCTCGAGATTTCACGATTCACCATGGGATTCAACGCTATCCAAGATATCACTCGTGAGATTCTACAAACACAGTGCTAGCAAACTCCTCCAGGAAGGAGTGGTGTAACCCTGTGAAATGAATTCACACATCACGAAGCAGTTTCTCAGAGAGCTTCCTTCCGGTTTTTCTCGGAGGATAGTTCCTGTCCCCCTATACTCTTCAAGCCCATCCGAAATTATGAGTTCTCAGAATCCACAAAAACCGTGCTAGGAAACGGCTCCAAGACCCAGTGATGCAACTCCGGGAGCTGAAGTCTCGTATCTGAAAGCAATTCCCGAGGAAGCTTCTTTCATTTCTTATCTGAGGATATTTCCTTTGTCACCGTAAGCTGCATAGCGCTGAGAAGTATCTCGTCGCAAACTTCAAGAAAACGAGGTGCTGGCAAACTGATCACTGAAGAGAAAAGTGTAACTCCGTGAGGCGCATTCACACACCGCAAGGCAGTTTCTCAGAAAGCTTCTTTCCGGTTCTTATCTGAGGATATTTTCTGTTCCCCGTAGCCCACAATGAGCTCCCAAAGATCACTTTGCAGAATCCACGGCAACGGTGTTAGCAAACCGCTACGAGAAGGTAAAGGTGAATCTCTGTGTGGTGGATTCAACATCACAGAGCAATTTCTGAGACAGCTTCTTTCTAGTTATTATCGGAGGATGTCTCCGTGTTCACCATGGGCCTCAATGCGCCCCCAAATATCACTTTGCAGATTCCACGGAAACAGTGTTAGCGAACGGCTTCCTGAAGACTCGGTTGTAACTCTGTGTGATGAATTCACGTATCACAGAGAAGTTTCTCACGCAGCTTCGCTCACGTTTTGCATCGAGGGTATTTCAGCGTAGGCCTGAATTCGAACCAAAGTAGCCCTCCTCAGGTTCCTCAAAGACCGTGTTAAATGACTCTTCCATGAAAGGGGCGTGTAATTCTGTGAGATGAATTCTCACATCACAATCCAGTTTCTAAGACAGCTTCTTTCTCATTTTATCTGAGGATATGTCCTCTGTAAGCTTCATTGCGCTAAGAAATATGCCATGGCAGATTTCAGGAAAACTGTGTTAGCAAGTTGATCACTGAAGAGAAAACTGTAACTCCGTGAGTTGCATTCACACATCCTGACGCCGTTTCTCAAAACACTTCTTTCCTGTTTTTGTCTGAGGACATTTCCCTTTTCACCATAGGCCTCAATGAGCTCCCAAATATCCCTTTGCGGAATCCATGAAAACAGTGTTAGCATACTGCTACAAGATGGTAAAGGTGACGCTCCGTGTGGGGAATTCAACATCACAAAGCAATGTCTGAGACGGCTTCTTTCTAGTTATCATCTGAGGACGTTTCCGTTTGCACCATGGGCCCTGAATGCGCCCCCAAATATCGCCTTGCAGATTCCAGGAAAACAATGGTAGCAAACTGCTTCCTGAAGATTCAGCTGTAACTCTGTGTGTTGAATTCACGTAGCACAGAGAAGTGTCTCACAAAGCTTCTCTCACGTTTTTAATTGGGGATATGTCCTTCCTCAGCGTAGGCCTCAATTCCATCCAAAGTAGCCCTTCTCGGGTTCCTGAGAGACAGTGTTAAACGACTGCCCCACGAAACGCTGGTGTGACGCTGGGAGATGATTTCACACATCGCAAACCAGTTTCTAAGAAAGCTTCTTTTCATTTGATCTGAGGAGATTTCCTTTGTCCCCGTAAGCTTCATTGCGCTAAGAAGCATCCCAAGGCAGATTTCAAGGAAACTGTGTGAGCAAACTGGTCACTGAAGAGAAAAGTGTCACTCTGGGAGTTGCATTCGCACATCGCAACGCAGTTTCTCAGAACTCTTCCTTCCAGTTTTTATCGGAGGCTATTTCCTTTTCCCCGTAGCCCTCAATGAGCTCCCCAATATCACTTTGCGGAATCCAGGAAAACAGTGCTAGCCAACTGCTACAAGAAGGGAAGGTGAATCTCTGTGTGGTGAATTGACACATCACAAAGCAATTTCGGAGACAGCTTCTTTCTCGTCACGACCTGAGGATGTTTCCGTTTTCACCGTGGGCCCTCAGTGTGCTCCCAGATAGCACTATGCAGATTCCACGGAAACGGTGTTAGCAAACTGCTTCGTGAAGACTAAGTGGGAACTCTGTGAGATGAATTCACGTTTCACTGAGAAGTTTCTCACAAAGCCTCTTTCCAGTTTTCATTTCACGATAGTTCCTTGGTCACCATGAGCTTCATTGCGCTGAGAAATAGCCCAGTGCAGATTGCAATCAAACAGTGTTAGCAAACGGGTCAGTGAAAAGGTGCGTGGAAGTCTAGGAGTCGCATTCACATGTCACAATGCAGTTTCTCCGAAGGCTTCTTTCCAGTTTGTATCTGAGGACGTTTCTCTTTTCACCATATCCCTCCGTGGGCTCCCAAGAGTGGTGTAAGCCTTTGAAATGAACTCACACGTCACAAAGCTGTTTCTCAGAAAGCTGCACTCCGGTTTTTCTCGGAGGATATTCCCTTTCTCCCCACACTCTCCAAACCCATCCGAAATATCGGTTCTCAGAATCCACAAAAACAGCGCTGGGGAACGGCTCCAAGAAACAGTGATGTAACTCGGTCAGATGAAGTCACGTATCTGAAAGCAATTTCTGAGGAAGCTTCTGTCATTTTTATCTGAGGATACTTCCTTTGTCACGGTAAGCTGCGTAGCTCCAAGAAGTCTCCCATTGCGGATTTCAAAGAAACGGTCTTGTCAAACTCATCACTGAAGAGAAAAGTGTAACTCTGTGAGGTGCACTCACACAGCGCAATGCAGTTTCTCACAAAGCTTCTTGCTAGTGTGCATCTGAGGCTATTTCCTTTTCACCGGAGCCCTCAATGAGCTCCCAAATATCACTTTGCAAATTCCACGAGAACAGTCTTCGCGAAGGGCTTCAGGAGGAGAAAGCTGCAATTCTGTGAGATGAATTCACAGATCACAAAGAAGTTTCTCAGAAAGCTTCCCTCTCCTTTGTAACGGCGGATATTTCCTTTGGCCCCGTAGTCCTCAAAGGGGTCTGAAATATCAGTTTCCAGATTCCACAGAAACAGGGGTAGCCAACGGCTCCATGAAGCACAGGTGTAATTCAGTGAGTTGAAGTCACACATCACAAAGCAGTTTCTCAGAAAGCTTCTATATTTTTGTTTTCGAGCTGAGGTTATTTGTGGTCTCGGAGCTCCACTGTGTGTCTTAGAGCAGGTTCTGCGAAAACACTGTTAGCAAGCTTCTCCATGGAAACAATGATAGAACTCTGTGAGCCGAATTCACCCACAGCAAAGGAGTTTCTGAGGAGAAACTCCTTGGAGTTTCTGAGGAGAATCCTCCCTGCGGATTTGTCTGAGTCTCGAGATTTCACGATTCACCATGGGATTCAACGCTATCCAAGATATCACTCGTGAGATTCTACAAACACAGTGCTAGCAAACTCCTCCAGGAAGGAGTGGTGTAACCCTGTGAAATGAATTCACACATCACGAAGCAGTTTCTCAGAGAGCTTCCTTCCGGTTTTTCTCGGAGGATAGTTCCTGTCCCCCTATACTCTTCAAGCCCATCCGAAATTATGAGTTCTCAGAATCCACAAAAACCGTGCTAGGAAACGGCTCCAAGACCCAGTGATGCAACTCCGGGAGCTGAAGTCTCGTATCTGAAAGCAATTCCCGAGGAAGCTTCTTTCATTTCTTATCTGAGGATATTTCCTTTGTCACCGTAAGCTGCATAGCGCTGAGAAGTATCTCGTCGCAAACTTCAAGAAAACGAGGTGCTGGCAAACTGATCACTGAAGAGAAAAGTGTAACTCCGTGAGGCGCATTCACACACCGCAAGGCAGTTTCTCAGAAAGCTTCTTTCCGGTTCTTATCTGAGGATATTTTCTGTTCCCCGTAGCCCACAATGAGCTCCCAAAGATCACTTTGCAGAATCCACGGCAACGGTGTTAGCAAACCGCTACGAGAAGGTAAAGGTGAATCTCTGTGTGGTGGATTCAACATCACAGAGCAATTTCTGAGACAGCTTCTTTCTAGTTATTATCGGAGGATGTCTCCGTGTTCACCATGGGCCTCAATGCGCCCCCAAATATCACTTTGCAGATTCCACGGAAACAGTGTTAGCGAACGGCTTCCTGAAGACTCGGTTGTAACTCTGTGTGATGAATTCACGTATCACAGAGAAGTTTCTCACGCAGCTTCGCTCACGTTTTGCATCGAGGGTATTTCAGCGTAGGCCTGAATTCGAACCAAAGTAGCCCTCCTCAGGTTCCTCAAAGACCGTGTTAAATGACTCTTCCATGAAAGGGGCGTGTAACTCTGTGAGATGAATTCTCACATCACAATCCAGTTTCTAAGACAGCTTCTTTCTCATTTTATCTGAGGATATGTCCTCTGTAAGCTTCATTGCGCTAAGAAATATGCCATGGCAGATTTCAGGAAAACTGTGTTAGCAAGTTGATCACTGAAGAGAAAACTGTAACTCCGTGAGTTGCATTCACACATCCCGACGCCGTTTCTCAAAACACTTCTTTCCTGTTTTTGTCTGAGGACATTTCCCTTTTCACCATAGGCCTCAATGAGCTCCCAAATATCCCTTTGCGGAATCCATGAAAACAGTGTTAGCATACTGCTACAAGATGGTAAAGGTGACGCTCCGTGTGGGGAATTCAACATCACAAAGCAATGTCTGAGACGGCTTCTTTCTAGTTATCATCTGAGGACGTTTCCGTTTGCACCATGGGCCCTGAATGCGCCCCCAAATATCGCCTTGCAGATTCCAGGAAAACAGTGGTAGCAAACTGCTTCCTGAAGATTCAGCTGTAACTCTGTGTGTTGAATTCACGTAGCACAGAGAAGTGTCTCACAAAGCTTCTCTCACGTTTTTAATTGGGGATATGTCCTTCCTCAGCGTAGGCCTCAATTCCATCCAAAGTAGCCCTTCTCGGGTTCCTGAGAGACAGTGTTAAACGACTGCCCCACGAAACGCCGGTGTGACGCTGGGAGATGATTTCACACATCGCAAACCAGTTTCTAAGAAAGCTTCTTTTCATTTGATCTGAGGAGATTTCCTTTGTCCCCGTAAGCTTCATTGCGCTAAGAAGCATCCCAAGGCAGATTTCAAGGAAACTGTGTGAGCAAACTGGTCACTGAAGAGAAAAGTGTCACTCTGGGAGTTGCATTCGCACATCGCAACGCAGTTTCTCAGAACGCTTCCTTCCAGTTTTTATCGGAGGCTATTTCCTTTTCCCCGTAGCCCTCAATGAGCTCCCAAATATCACTTTGCGGAATCCAGGAAAACAGTGCTAGCCAACTGCTACAAGAAGGGAAGGTGAATCTCTGTGTGGTGAATTGACACATCACAAAGCAATTTCGGAGACAGCTTCTTTCTCGTCACGACCTGAGGATGTTTCCGTTTTCACCGTGGGCCCTCAGTGTGCTCCCAGATAGCACAATGCAGATTCCACGGAAACGGTGTTAGCAAACTGCTTCGTGAAGACTAAGTGGGAACTCTGTGAGATGAATTCACGTTTCACTGAGAAGTTTCTCACAAAGCCTCTTTCCAGTTTTCATTTCACGATAGTTCCTTGGTCACCATGAGCTTCATTGCGCTGAGAAATAGCCCAGTGCAGATTGCAATCAAACAGTGTTAGCAAACGGGTCAGTGAAAAGGTGCGTGGAAGTCTAGGAGTCGCATTCACATGTCACAATGCAGTTTCTCCGAAGGCTTCTTTCCAGTTTGTATCTGAGGACGTTTCTCTTTTCACCATATCCCTCCGTGGGCTCCCAAGAGTGGTGTAAGCCTTTGAAATGAACTCACACGTCACAAAGCTGTTTCTCAGAAAGCTGCACTCCGGTTTTTCTCGGAGGATATTCCCTTTCTCCCCACACTCTCCAAACCCATCCGAAATATCGGTTCTCAGAATCCACAAAAACAGCGCTGGGGAACGGCTCCAAGAAACAGTGATGTAACTCGGTCAGATGAAGTCACGTATCTGAAAGCAATTTCTGAGGAAGCTTCTGTCATTTTTATCTGAGGATACTTCCTTTGTCACGGTAAGCTGCGTAGCTCCAAGAAGTCTCCCATTGCGGATTTCAAGGAAACGGTCTTGTCAAACTCATCACTGAAGAGAAAAGTGTAACTCTGTGAGGTGCACTCACACAGCGCAATGCAGTTTCTCACAAAGCTTCTTGCTAGTGTGCATCTGAGGCTATTTCCTTTTCACCGGAGCCCTCAATGAGCTCCCAAATATCACTTTGCAAATTCCACGAGAACAGTCTTCGCGAAGGGCTTCAGGAGGAGAAAGCTGCAATTCTGTGAGATGAATTCACAGATCACAAAGAAGTTTCTCAGAAAGCTTCCCTCTCCTTTGTAACGGCGGATATTTCCTTTGGCCCCGTAGTCCTCAAAGGGGTCTGAAATATCAGTTTCCAGATTCCACAGAAACAGGGGTAGCCAACGGCTCCATGAAGCACAGGTGTAATTCAGTGAGTTGAAGTCACACATCACAAAGCAGTTTCTCAGAAAGCTTCTATATTTTTGTTTTCGAGCTGAGGTTATTTGTGGTCTCGGAGCTCCACTGTGTGTCTTAGAGCAGGTTCTGCGAAAACACTGTTAGCAAGCTTCTCCATGGAAACAATGATAGAACTCTGTGAGCCGAATTCACCCACAGCAAAGGAGTTTCTGAGGAGAAACTCCTTGGAGTTTCTGAGGAGAATCCTCCCTGCGGATTTGTCTGAGTCTCGAGATTTCACGATTCACCATGGGATTCAACGCTATCCAAGATATCACTCGTGAGATTCTACAAACACAGTGCTAGCAAACTCCTCCAGGAAGGAGTGGTGTAACCCTGTGAAATGAATTCACACATCACGAAGCAGTTTCTCAGAGAGCTTCCTTCCGGTTTTTCTCGGAGGATAGTTCCTGTCCCCCTATACTCTTCAAGCCCATCCGAAATTATGAGTTCTCAGAATCCACAAAAACCGTGCTAGGAAACGGCTCCAAGACCCAGTGATGCAACTCCGGGAGCTGAAGTCTCGTATCTGAAAGCAATTCCCGAGGAAGCTTCTTTCATTTCTTATCTGAGGATATTTCCTTTGTCACCGTAAGCTGCATAGCGCTGAGAAGTATCTCGTCGCAAACTTCAAGAAAACGAGGTGCTGGCAAACTGATCACTGAAGAGAAAAGTGTAACTCCGTGAGGCGCATTCACACACCGCAAGGCAGTTTCTCAGAAAGCTTCTTTCCGGTTCTTATCTGAGGATATTTTCTGTTCCCCGTAGCCCACAATGAGCTCCCAAAGATCACTTTGCAGAATCCACGGCAACGGTGTTAGCAAACCGCTACGAGAAGGTAAAGGTGAATCTCTGTGTGGTGGATTCAACATCACAGAGCAATTTCTGAGACAGCTTCTTTCTAGTTATTATCGGAGGATGTCTCCGTGTTCACCATGGGCCTCAATGCGCCCCCAAATATCACTTTGCAGATTCCACGGAAACAGTGTTAGCGAACGGCTTCCTGAAGACTCGGTTGTAACTCTGTGTGATGAATTCACGTATCACAGAGAAGTTTCTCACGCAGCTTCGCTCACGTTTTGCATCGAGGGTATTTCAGCGTAGGCCTGAATTCGAACCAAAGTAGCCCTCCTCAGGTTCCTCAAAGACCGTGTTAAATGACTCTTCCATGAAAGGGGCGTGTAATTCTGTGAGATGAATTCTCACATCACAATCCAGTTTCTAAGACAGCTTCTTTCTCATTTTATCTGAGGATATGTCCTCTGTAAGCTTCATTGCGCTAAGAAATATGCCATGGCAGATTTCAGGAAAACTGTGTTAGCAAGTTGATCACTGAAGAGAAAACTGTAACTCCGTGAGTTGCATTCACACATCCCGACGCCGTTTCTCAAAACACTTCTTTCCTGTTTTTGTCTGAGGACATTTCCCTTTTCACCATAGGCCTCAATGAGCTCCCAAATATCCCTTTGCGGAATCCATGAAAACAGTGTTAGCATACTGCTACAAGATGGTAAAGGTGACGCTCCGTGTGGGGAATTCAACATCACAAAGCAATGTCTGAGACGGCTTCTTTCTAGTTATCATCTGAGGACGTTTCCGTTTGCACCATGGGCCCTGAATGCGCCCCCAAATATCGCCTTGCAGATTCCAGGAAAACAATGGTAGCAAACTGCTTCCTGAAGATTCAGCTGTAACTCTGTGTGTTGAATTCACGTAGCACAGAGAAGTGTCTCACAAAGCTTCTCTCACGTTTTTAATTGGGGATATGTCCTTCCTCAGCGTAGGCCTCAATTCCATCCAAAGTAGCCCTTCTCGGGTTCCTGAGAGACAGTGTTAAACGACTGCCCCACGAAACGCTGGTGTGACGCTGGGAGATGATTTCACACATCGCAAACCAGTTTCTAAGAAAGCTTCTTTTCATTTGATCTGAGGAGATTTCCTTTGTCCCCGTAAGCTTCATTGCGCTAAGAAGCATCCCAAGGCAGATTTCAAGGAAACTGTGTGAGCAAACTGGTCACTGAAGAGAAAAGTGTCACTCTGGGAGTTGCATTCGCACATCGCAACGCAGTTTCTCAGAACTCTTCCTTCCAGTTTTTATCGGAGGCTATTTCCTTTTCCCCGTAGCCCTCAATGAGCTCCCCAATATCACTTTGCGGAATCCAGGAAAACAGTGCTAGCCAACTGCTACAAGAAGGGAAGGTGAATCTCTGTGTGGTGAATTGACACATCACAAAGCAATTTCGGAGACAGCTTCTTTCTCGTCACGACCTGAGGATGTTTCCGTTTTCACCGTGGGCCCTCAGTGTGCTCCCAGATAGCACTATGCAGATTCCACGGAAACGGTGTTAGCAAACTGCTTCGTGAAGACTAAGTGGGAACTCTGTGAGATGAATTCACGTTTCACTGAGAAGTTTCTCACAAAGCCTCTTTCCAGTTTTCATTTCACGATAGTTCCTTGGTCACCATGAGCTTCATTGCGCTGAGAAATAGCCCAGTGCAGATTGCAATCAAACAGTGTTAGCAAACGGGTCAGTGAAAAGGTGCGTGGAAGTCTAGGAGTCGCATTCACATGTCACAATGCAGTTTCTCCGAAGGCTTCTTTCCAGTTTGTATCTGAGGACGTTTCTCTTTTCACCATATCCCTCCGTGGGCTCCCAAGAGTGGTGTAAGCCTTTGAAATGAACTCACACGTCACAAAGCTGTTTCTCAGAAAGCTGCACTCCGGTTTTTCTCGGAGGATATTCCCTTTCTCCCCACACTCTCCAAACCCATCCGAAATATCGGTTCTCAGAATCCACAAAAACAGCGCTGGGGAACGGCTCCAAGAAACAGTGATGTAACTCGGTCAGATGAAGTCACGTATCTGAAAGCAATTTCTGAGGAAGCTTCTGTCATTTTTATCTGAGGATACTTCCTTTGTCACGGTAAGCTGCGTAGCTCCAAGAAGTCTCCCATTGCGGATTTCAAGGAAACGGTCTTGTCAAACTCATCACTGAAGAGCAAAGTGTAACTCTGTGAGGTGCACTCACACAGCGCAATGCAGTTTCTCACAAAGCTTCTTGCCAGTGTGCATCTGAGGCTATTTCCTTTTCACCGGAGCCCTCAATGAGCTCCCAAATATCGCTTTGCAAATTCCACGAGAACAGTCTTCGCGAAGGGCTTCAGGAGGAGAAAGCTGCAATTCTGTGAGATGAATTCACAGATCACAAAGAAGTTTCTCAGAAAGCTTCCCTCTCCTTTGTAACGGAGGATATTTCCTTTGGCCCCGTAGTCCTCAAAGGGGTCTGAAATATCAGTTTCCAGATTCCACAGAAACAGGGGTAGCCAACGGCTCCATGAAGCACAGGTGTAATTCAGTGAGTTGAAGTCACACATCACAAAGCATTTTCTCAGAAAGCTTCTATATTTTTGTTTTCGAGCTGAGGTTATTTGTGGTCTCGGAGCTCCACTGTGTGTCTTAGAGCAGGTTCTGCGAAAACACTGTTAGCAAGCTTCTCCATGGAAACAATGATAGAACTCTGTGAGCCGAATTCACCCACAGCAAAGGAGTATCTGAGGAGAATCCTCCCTGCGGATTTGTCTGAGTCTCGAGATTTCACGATTCACCATGGGATTCAACGCTATCCAAGATATCACTCGTGAGATTCTACAAACACAGTGCTAGCAAACTCCTCCAGGAAGGAGTGGTGTAACCCTGTGAAATGAATTCACACATCACGAAGCAGTTTCTCAGAGAGCTTCCTTCCGGTTTTTCTCGGAGGATAGTTCCTGTCCCCCTATACTCTTCAAGCCCATCCGAAATTATGAGTTCTCAGAATCCACAAAAACCGTGCTAGGAAACGGCTCCAAGACCCAGTGATGCAACTCCGGGAGCTGAAGTCTCGTATCTGAAAGCAATTCCCGAGGAAGCTTCTTTCATTTCTTATCTGAGGATATTTCCTTTGTCACCGTAAGCTGCATAGCGCTGAGAAGTATCTCGTCGCAAACTTCAAGAAAACGAGGTGCTGGCAAACTGATCACTGAAGAGAAAAGTGTAACTCCGTGAGGCGCATTCACACACCGCAAGGCAGTTTCTCAGAAAGCTTCTTTCCGGTTCTTATCTGAGGATATTTTCTGTTCCCCGTAGCCCACAATGAGCTCCCAAAGATCACTTTGCAGAATCCACGGCAACGGTGTTAGCAAACCGCTACGAGAAGGTAAAGGTGAATCTCTGTGTGGTGGATTCAACATCACAGAGCAATTTCTGAGACAGCTTCTTTCTAGTTATTATCGGAGGATGTCTCCGTGTTCACCATGGGCCTCAATGCGCCCCCAAATATCACTTTGCAGATTCCACGGAAACAGTGTTAGCGAACGGCTTCCTGAAGACTCGGTTGTAACTCTGTGTGATGAATTCACGTATCACAGAGAAGTTTCTCACGCAGCTTCGCTCACGTTTTGCATCGAGGGTATTTCAGCGTAGGCCTGAATTCGAACCAAAGTAGCCCTCCTCAGGTTCCTCAAAGACCGTGTTAAATGACTCTTCCATGAAAGGGGCGTGTAACTCTGTGAGATGAATTCTCACATCACAATCCAGTTTCTAAGACAGCTTCTTTCTCATTTTATCTGAGGATATGTCCTCTGTAAGCTTCATTGCGCTAAGAAATATGCCATGGCAGATTTCAGGAAAACTGTGTTAGCAAGTTGATCACTGAAGAGAAAACTGTAACTCCGTGAGTTGCATTCACACATCCCGACGCCGTTTCTCAAAACACTTCTTTCCTGTTTTTGTCTGAGGACATTTCCCTTTTCACCATAGGCCTCAATGAGCTCCCAAATATCCCTTTGCGGAATCCATGAAAACAGTGTTAGCATACTGCTACAAGATGGTAAAGGTGACGCTCCGTGTGGGGAATTCAACATCACAAAGCAATGTCTGAGACGGCTTCTTTCTAGTTATCATCTGAGGACGTTTCCGTTTGCACCATGGGCCCTGAATGCGCCCCCAAATATCGCCTTGCAGATTCCAGGAAAACAGTGGTAGCAAACTGCTTCCTGAAGATTCAGCTGTAACTCTGTGTGTTGAATTCACGTAGCACAGAGAAGTGTCTCACAAATCTTCTCTCACGTTTTTAATTGGGGATATGTCCTTCCTCAGCGTAGGCCTCAATTCCATCCAAAGTAGCCCTTCTCGGGTTCCTGAGAGACAGTGTTAAACGACTGCCCCACGAAACGCCGGTGTGACGCTGGGAGATGATTTCACATATCGCAAACCAGTTTCTAAGAAAGCTTCTTTTCATTTGATCTGAGGGGATTTCCTTTGTCCCCGTAAGCTTCATTGCGCTAAGAAGCATCCCAAGGCAGATTTCAAGGAAACTGTGTGAGCAAACTGGTCACTGAAGAGAAAAGTGTCACTCTGGGAGTTGCATTCGCACATCGCAACGCAGTTTCTCAGAACGCTTCCTTCCAGTTTTTATCGGAGGCTATTTCCTTTTCCCCGTAGCCCTCAATGAGCTCCCCAATATCACTTTGCGGAATCCAGGAAAACAGTGCTAGCCAACTGCTACAAGAAGGGAAGGTGAATCTCTGTGTGGTGAATTGACACATCACAAAGCAATTTCGGAGACAGCTTCTTTCTCGTCACGACCTGAGGATGTTTCCGTTTTCACCGTGGGCCCTCAGTGTGCTCCCAGATAGCACTATGCAGATTCCACGGAAACGGTGTTAGCAAACTGCTTCGTGAAGACTAAGTGGGAACTCTGTGAGATGAATTCACGTTTCACTGAGAAGTTTCTCACAAAGCCTCTTTCCAGTTTTCATTTCACGATAGTTCCTTGGTCACCATGAGCTTCATTGCGCTGAGAAATAGCCCAGTGCAGATTGCAATCAAACAGTGTTAGCAAACGGGTCAGTGAAAAGGTGCGTGGAAGTCTAGGAGTCGCATTCACATGTCACAATGCAGTTTCTCCGAAGGCTTCTTTCCAGTTTGTATCTGAGGACGTTTCTCTTTTCACCATATCCCTCCGTGGGCTCCCAAGAGTGGTGTAAGCCTTTGAAATGAACTCACACGTCACAAAGCTGTTTCTCAGAAAGCTGCACTCCGGTTTTTCTCGGAGGATATTCCCTTTCTCCCCACACTCTCCAAACCCATCCGAAATATCGGTTCTCAGAATCCACAAAAACAGCGCTGGGGAACGGCTCCAAGAAACAGTGATGTAACTCGGTCAGATGAAGTCACGTATCTGAAAGCAATTTCTGAGGAAGCTTCTGTCATTTTTATCTGAGGATACTTCCTTTGTCACGGTAAGCTGTGTAGCTCCAAGAAGTCTCCCATTGCAGATTTCAAGGAAACGGTCTTGTCAAACTCATCACTGAAGAGCAAAGTGTAACTCTGTGAGGTGCACTCACACAGCGCAATGCAGTTTCTCACAAAGCTTCTTGCCAGTGTGCATCTGAGGCTATTTCCTTTTCACCGGAGCCCTCAATGAGCTCCCAAATATCGCTTTGCAAATTCCACGAGAACAGTCTTCGCGAAGGGCTTCAGGAGGAGAAAGCTGCAATTCTGTGAGATGAATTCACAGATCACAAAGAAGTTTCTCAGAAAGCTTCCCTCTCCTTTGTAACGGAGGATATTTCCTTTGGCCCCGTAGTCCTCAAAGGGGTCTGAAATATCAGTTTCCAGATTCCACAGAAACAGGGGTAGCCAACGGCTCCATGAAGCACAGGTGTAATTCAGTGAGTTGAAGTCACACATCACAAAGCATTTTCTCAGAAAGCTTCTATATTTTTGTTTTCGAGCTGAGGTTATTTGTGGTCTCGGAGCTCCACTGTGTGTCTTAGAGCAGGTTCTGCGAAAACACTGTTAGCAAGCTTCTCCATGGAAACAATGATACAACTCTGTGAGCCGAATTCACCCACAGCAAAGGAGTTTCTGAGGAGAATCCTCCCTGCGGATTTGTCTGAGTCTCGAGATTTCACGATTCACCATGGGATTCAACGCTATCCAAGATATCACTCGTGAGATTCTACAAACACAGTGCTAGCAAACTCCTCCAGGAAGGAGTGGTGTAACCCTGTGAAATGAATTCACACATCACGAAGCAGTTTCTCAGAGAGCTTCCTTCCGGTTTTTCTCGGAGGATAGTTCCTGTCCCCCTATACTCTTCAAGCCCATCCGAAATTATGAGTTCTCAGAATCCACAAAAACCGTGCTAGGAAACGGCTCCAAGACCCAGTGATGCAACTCCGGGAGCTGAAGTCTCGTATCTGAAAGCAATTCCCGAGGAAGCTTCTTTCATTTCTTATCTGAGGATATTTCCTTTGTCACCGTAAGCTGCATAGCGCTGAGAAGTATCTCGTCGCAAACTTCAAGAAAACGAGGTGCTGGCAAACTGATCACTGAAGAGAAAAGTGTAACTCCGTGAGGCGCATTCACACACCGCAAGGCAGTTTCTCAGAAAGCTTCTTTCCGGTTCTTATCTGAGGATATTTTCTGTTCCCCGTAGCCCACAATGAGCTCCCAAAGATCACTTTGCAGAATCCACGGCAACGGTGTTAGCAAACCGCTACGAGAAGGTAAAGGTGAATCTCTGTGTGGTGGATTCAACATCACAGAGCAATTTCTGAGACAGCTTCTTTCTAGTTATTATCGGAGGATGTCTCCGTGTTCACCATGGGCCTCAATGCGCCCCCAAATATCACTTTGCAGATTCCACGGAAACAGTGTTAGCGAACGGCTTCCTGAAGACTCGGTTGTAACTCTGTGTGATGAATTCACGTATCACAGAGAAGTTTCTCACGCAGCTTCGCTCACGTTTTGCATCGAGGGTATTTCAGCGTAGGCCTGAATTCGAACCAAAGTAGCCCTCCTCAGGTTCCTCAAAGACCGTGTTAAATGACTCTTCCATGAAAGGGGCGTGTAACTCTGTGAGATGAATTCTCACATCACAATCCAGTTTCTAAGACAGCTTCTTTCTCATTTTATCTGAGGATATGTCCTCTGTAAGCTTCATTGCGCTAAGAAATATGCCATGGCAGATTTCAGGAAAACTGTGTTAGCAAGTTGATCACTGAAGAGAAAACTGTAACTCCGTGAGTTGCATTCACACATCCCGACGCCGTTTCTCAAAACACTTCTTTCCTGTTTTTGTCTGAGGACATTTCCCTTTTCACCATAGGCCTCAATGAGCTCCCAAATATCCCTTTGCGGAATCCATGAAAACAGTGTTAGCATACTGCTACAAGATGGTAAAGGTGACGCTCCGTGTGGGGAATTCAACATCACAAAGCAATGTCTGAGACGGCTTCTTTCTAGTTATCATCTGAGGACGTTTCCGTTTGCACCATGGGCCCTGAATGCGCCCCCAAATATCGCCTTGCAGATTCCAGGAAAACAGTGGTAGCAAACTGCTTCCTGAAGATTCAGCTGTAACTCTGTGTGTTGAATTCACGTAGCACAGAGAAGTGTCTCACAAAGCTTCTCTCACGTTTTTAATTGGGGATATGTCCTTCCTCAGCGTAGGCCTCAATTCCATCCAAAGTAGCCCTTCTCGGGTTCCTGAGAGACAGTGTTAAACGACTGCCCCACGAAACGCCGGTGTGACGCTGGGAGATGATTTCACACATCGCAAACCAGTTTCTAAGAAAGCTTCTTTTCATTTGATCTGAGGAGATTTCCTTTGTCCCCGTAAGCTTCATTGCGCTAAGAAGCATCCCAAGGCAGATTTCAAGGAAACTGTGTGAGCAAACTGGTCACTGAAGAGAAAAGTGTCACTCTGGGAGTTGCATTCGCACATCACAACGCAGTTTCTCAGAACGCTTCCTTCCAGTTTTTATCGGAGGCTATTTCCTTTTCCCCGTAGCCCTCAATGAGCTCCCAAATATCACTTTGCGGAATCCAGGAAAACAGTGCTAGCCAACTGCTACAAGAAGGGAAGGTGAATCTCTGTGTGGTGAATTGACACATCACAAAGCAATTTCGGAGACAGCTTCTTTCTCGTCACGACCTGAGGATGTTTCCGTTTTCACCGTGGGCCCTCAGTGCGCTCCCAGATGCAGATTCCACGGAAACGGTGTTAGCAAACTGCTTCGTGAAGACTAAGTGGGAACTCTGTGAGATGAATTCACGTTTCACTGAGAAGTTTCTCACAAAGCCTCTTTCCAGTTTTCATTTCACGATAGTTCCTTGGTCACCATGAGCTTCATTGCGCTGAGAAATAGCCCAGTGCAGATTGCAATCAAACAGTGTTAGCAAACGGGTCAGTGAAAAGGTGCGTGGAAGTCTAGGAGTCGCATTCACATGTCACAATGCAGTTTCTCCGAAGGCTTCTTTCCAGTTTGTATCTGAGGACGTTTCTCTTTTCACCATATCCCTCCGTGGGCTCCCAAGAGTGGTGTAAGCCTTTGAAATGAACTCACACGTCACAAAGCTGTTTCTCAGAAAGCTGCACTCCGGTTTTTCTCGGAGGATATTCCCTTTCTCCCCACACTCTCCAAACCCATCCGAAATATCGGTTCTCAGAATCCACAAAAACAGCGCTGGGGAACGGCTCCAAGAAACAGTGATGTAACTCGGTCAGATGAAGTCACGTATCTGAAAGCAATTTCTGAGGAAGCTTCTGTCATTTTTATCCGAGGATACTTCCTTTGTCACGGTAAGCTGCGTAGCTCCAAGAAGTCTCCCATTGCGGATTTCAAGGAAACGGTCTTGTCAAACTCATCACTGAAGAGAAAAGTGTAACTCTGTGAGGTGCACTCACACAGCGCAATGCAGTTTCTCACAAAGCTTCTTGCTAGTGTGCATCTGAGGCTATTTCCTTTTCACCGGAGCCCTCAATGAGCTCCCAAATATCACTTTGCAAATTCCACGAGAACAGTCTTCGCGAAGGGCTTCAGGAGGAGAAAGCTGCAATTCTGTGAGATGAATTCACAGATCACAAAGAAGTTTCTCAGAAAGCTTCCCTCTCCTTTGTAACGGCGGATATTTCCTTTGGCCCCGTAGTCCTCAAAGGGGTCTGAAATATCAGTTTCCAGATTCCACAGAAACAGGGGTAGCCAACGGCTCCATGAAGCACAGGTGTAATTCAGTGAGTTGAAGTCACACATCACAAAGCAGTTTCTCAGAAAGCTTCTATATTTTTGTTTTCGAGCTGAGGTTATTTGTGGTCTCGGAGCTCCACTGTGTGTCTTAGAGCAGGTTCTGCGAAAACACTGTTAGCAAGCTTCTCCATGGAAACAATGATAGAACTCTGTGAGCCGAATTCACCCACAGCAAAGGAGTTTCTGAGGAGAAACTCCTTGGAGTTTCTGAGGAGAATCCTCCCTGCGGATTTGTCTGAGTCTCGAGATTTCACGATTCACCATGGGATTCAACGCTATCCAAGATATCACTCGTGAGATTCTACAAACACAGTGCTAGCAAACTCCTCCAGGAAGGAGTGGTGTAACCCTGTGAAATGAATTCACACATCACGAAGCAGTTTCTCAGAGAGCTTCCTTCCGGTTTTTCTCGGAGGATAGTTCCTGTCCCCCTATACTCTTCAAGCCCATCCGAAATTATGAGTTCTCAGAATCCACAAAAACCGTGCTAGGAAACGGCTCCAAGACCCAGTGATGCAACTCCGGGAGCTGAAGTCTCGTATCTGAAAGCAATTCCCGAGGAAGCTTCTTTCATTTCTTATCTGAGGATATTTCCTTTGTCACCGTAAGCTGCATAGCGCTGAGAAGTATCTCGTCGCAAACTTCAAGAAAACGAGGTGCTGGCAAACTGATCACTGAAGAGAAAAGTGTAACTCCGTGAGGCGCATTCACACACCGCAAGGCAGTTTCTCAGAAAGCTTCTTTCCGGTTCTTATCTGAGGATATTTTCTGTTCCCCGTAGCCCACAATGAGCTCCCAAAGATCACTTTGCAGAATCCACGGCAACGGTGTTAGCAAACCGCTACGAGAAGGTAAAGGTGAATCTCTGTGTGGTGGATTCAACATCACAGAGCAATTTCTGAGACAGCTTCTTTCTAGTTATTATCGGAGGATGTCTCCGTGTTCACCATGGGCCTCAATGCGCCCCCAAATATCACTTTGCAGATTCCACGGAAACAGTGTTAGCGAACGGCTTCCTGAAGACTCGGTTGTAACTCTGTGTGATGAATTCACGTATCACAGAGAAGTTTCTCACGCAGCTTCGCTCACGTTTTGCATCGAGGGTATTTCAGCGTAGGCCTGAATTCGAACCAAAGTAGCCCTCCTCAGGTTCCTCAAAGACCGTGTTAAATGACTCTTCCATGAAAGGGGCGTGTAACTCTGTGAGATGAATTCTCACATCACAATCCAGTTTCTAAGACAGCTTCTTTCTCATTTTATCTGAGGATATGTCCTCTGTAAGCTTCATTGCGCTAAGAAATATGCCATGGCAGATTTCAGGAAAACTGTGTTAGCAAGTTGATCACTGAAGAGAAAACTGTAACTCCGTGAGTTGCATTCACACATCCCGACGCCGTTTCTCAAAACACTTCTTTCCTGTTTTTGTCTGAGGACATTTCCCTTTTCACCATAGGCCTCAATGAGCTCCCAAATATCCCTTTGCGGAATCCATGAAAACAGTGTTAGCATACTGCTACAAGATGGTAAAGGTGACGCTCCGTGTGGGGAATTCAACATCACAAAGCAATGTCTGAGACGGCTTCTCTCTAGTTATCATCTGAGGACGTTTCCGTTTGCACCATGGGCCCTGAATGCGCCCCCAAATATCGCCTTGCAGATTCCAGGAAAACAGTGGTAGCAAACTGCTTCCTGAAGATTCAGCTGTAACTCTGTGTGTTGAATTCACGTAGCACAGAGAAGTGTCTCACAAAGCTTCTCTCACGTTTTTAATTGGGGATATGTCCTTCCTCAGCGTAGGCCTCAATTCCATCCAAAGTAGCCCTTCTCGGGTTCCTGAGAGACAGTGTTAAACGACTGCCCCACGAAACGCCGGTGTGACGCTGGGAGATGATTTCACACATCGCAAACCAGTTTCTAAGAAAGCTTCTTTTCATTTGATCTGAGGGGATTTCCTTTGTCCCCGTAAGCTTCATTGCGCTAAGAAGCATCCCAAGGCAGATTTCAAGGAAACTGTGTGAGCAAACTGGTCACTGAAGAGAAAAGTGTCACTCTGGGAGTTGCATTCGCACATCGCAACGCAGTTTCTCAGAACGCTTCCTTCCAGTTTTTATCGGAGGCTATTTCCTTTTCCCCGTAGCCCTCAATGAGCTCCCAAATATCACTTTGCGGAATCCAGGAAAACAGTGCTAGCCAACTGCTACAAGAAGGGAAGGTGAATCTCTGTGTGGTGAATTGACACATCACAAAGCAATTTCGGAGACAGCTTCTTTCTCGTCACGACCTGAGGATGTTTCCGTTTTCACCGTGGGCCCTCAGTGCGCTCCCAGATAGCACTATGCAGATTCCACGGAAACGGTGTTAGCAAACTGCTTCGTGAAGACTAAGTGGGAACTCTGTGAGATGAATTCACGTTTCACTGAGAAGTTTCTCACAAAGCCTCTTTCCAGTTTTCATTTCACGATAGTTCCTTGGTCACCATGAGCTTCATTGCGCTGAGAAATAGCCCAGTGCAGATTGCAATCAAACAGTGTTAGCAAACGGGTCAGTGAAAAGGTGCGTGGAAGTCTAGGAGTCGCATTCACATGTCACAATGCCGTTTCTCCGAAGGCTTCTTTCCAGTTTGTATCTGAGGACGTTTCTCTTTTCACCATATCCCTCCGTGGGCTCCCAAGAGTGGTGTAAGCCTTTGAAATGAACTCACACGTCACAAAGCTGTTTCTCAGAAAGCTGCACTCCGGTTTTTCTCGGAGGATATTCCCTTTCTCCCCACACTCTCCAAACCCATCCGAAATATCGGTTCTCAGAATCCACAAAAACAGCGCTGGGGAACGGCTCCAAGAAACAGTGATGTAACTCGGTCAGATGAAGTCACGTATCTGAAAGCAATTTCTGAGGAAGCTTCTGTCATTTTTATCTGAGGATACTTCCTTTGTCACGGTAAGCTGCGTAGCTCCAAGAAGTCTCCCATTGCGGATTTCAAGGAAACGGTCTTGTCAAACTCATCACTGAAGAGAAAAGTGTAACTCTGTGAGGTGCACTCACACAGCGCAATGCAGTTTCTCACAAAGCTTCTTGCCAGTGTGCATCTGAGGCTATTTCCTTTTCACCGGAGCCCTCAATGAGCTCCCAAATATCGCTTTGCAAATTCCACGAGAACAGTCTTCGCGAAGGGCTTCAGGAGGAGAAAGCTGCAATTCTGTGAGATGAATTCACAGATCACAAAGAAGTTTCTCAGAAAGCTTCCCTCTCCTTTGTAACGGAGGATATTTCCTTTGGCCCCGTAGTCCTCAAAGGGGTCTGAAATATCAGTTTCCAGATTCCACAGAAACAGGGGTAGCCAACGGCTCCATGAAGCACAGGTGTAATTCAGTGAGTTGAAGTCACACATCACAAAGCAGTTTCTCAGAAAGCTTCTATATTTTTGTTTTCGAGCTGAGGTTATTTGTGGTCTCGGAGCTCCACTGTGTGTCTTAGAGCAGGTTCTGCGAAAACACTGTTAGCAAGCTTCTCCATGGAAACAATGATAGAACTCTGTGAGCCGAATTAACCAACAGCAAAGGAGTTTCTGAGGAGAAACTCCTTTGAGTTTCTGAGGAGAACCCTCCCTGCGGATTTGTCTGAGTCTCGAGATTTCACGATTCACCATGGGATTCAACGCTATCCAAGATATCACTCGTGAGATTCTACAAACACAGTGCTAGCAAACTCCTCCAGGAAGGAGTGGTGTAACCCTGTGAAATGAATTCACACATCACGAAGCAGTTTCTCAGAGAGCTTCCTTCCGGTTTTTCTCGGAGGATAGTTCCTGTCCCCCTATACTCTTCAAGCCCATCCGAAATTATGAGTTCTCAGAATCCACAAAAACCGTGCTAGGAAACGGCTCCAAGACCCAGTGATGCAACTCCGGGAGCTGAAGTCTCGTATCTGAAAGCAATTCCCGAGGAAGCTTCTTTCATTTCTTATCTGAGGATATTTCCTTTGTCACCGTAAGCTGCATAGCGCTGAGAAGTATCTCATCGCAAACTTCAAGAAAACGAGGTGCTGGCAAACTGATCACTGAAGAGAAAAGTGTAACTCCGTGAGGCGCATTCACACACCGCAAGGCAGTTTCTCAGAAAGCTTCTTTCCGGTTCTTATCTGAGGATATTTTCTGTTCCCCGTAGCCCACAATGAGCTCCCAAAGATCACTTTGCAGAATCCACGGCAACGGTGTTAGCAAACCGCTACGAGAAGGTAAAGGTGAATCTCTGTGTGGTGGATTCAACATCACAGAGCAATTTCTGAGACAGCTTCTTTCTAGTTATTATCGGAGGATGTCTCCGTGTTCACCATGGGCCTCAATGCGCCCCCAAATATCACTTTGCAGATTCCACGGAAACAGTGTTAGCGAACGGCTTCCTGAAGACTCGGTTGTAACTCTGTGTGATGAATTCACGTATCACAGAGAAGTTTCTCACGCAGCTTCGCTCACGTTTTGCATCGAGGGTATTTCAGCGTAGGCCTGAATTCAAACCAAAGTAGCCCTCCTCAGGTTCCTCAAAGACCGTGTTAAATGACACTTCCATGAAAGGGGCGTGTAACTCTGTGAGATGAATTCTCACATCACAATCCAGTTTCTAAGACAGCTTCTTTCTCATTTTATCTGAGGATATGTCCTCTGTAAGCTTCATTGCGCTAAGAAATATGCCATGGCAGATTTCAGGAAAACTGTGTTAGCAAGTTGATCACTGAAGAGAAAACTGTAACTCCGTGAGTTGCATTCACACATCCCGACGCCGTTTCTCAAAACACTTCTTTCCTGTTTTTGTCTGAGGACATTTCCCTTTTCACCATAGGCCTCAATGAGCTCCCAAATATCCCTTTGCGGAATCCATGAAAACAGTGTTAGCATACTGCTACAAGATGGTAAAGGTGACGCTCCGTGTGGGGAATTCAACATCACAAAGCAATGTCTGAGACGGCTTCTCTCTAGTTATCATCTGAGGACGTTTCCGTTTGCACCATGGGCCCTGAATGCGCCCCCAAATATCGCCTTGCAGATTCCAGGAAAACAGTGGTAGCAAACTGCTTCCTGAAGATTCAGCTGTAACTCTGTGTGTTGAATTCACGTAGCACAGAGAAGTGTCTCACAAAGCTTCTCTCACGTTTTTAATTGGGGATATGTCCTTCCTCAGCGTAGGCCTCAATTCCATCCAAAGTAGCCCTTCTCGGGTTCCTGAGAGACAGTGTTAAACGACTGCCCCACGAAACGCCGGTGTGACGCTGGGAGATGATTTCACACATCGCAAACCAGTTTCTAAGAAAGCTTCTTTTCATTTGATCTGAGGGGATTTCCTTTGTCCCCGTAAGCTTCATTGCGCTAAGAAGCATCCCAAGGCAGATTTCAAGGAAACTGTGTGAGCAAACTGGTCACTGAAGAGAAAAGTGTCACTCTGGGAGTTGCATTCGCACATCGCAACGCAGTTTCTCAGAACGCTTCCTTCCAGTTTTTATCGGAGGCTATTTCCTTTTCCCCGTAGCCCTCAATGAGCTCCCAAATATCACTTTGCGGAATCCAGGAAAACAGTGCTAGCCAACTGCTACAAGAAGGGAAGGTGAATCTCTGTGTGGTGAATTGACACATCACAAAGCAATTTCGGAGACAGCTTCTTTCTCGTCACGACCTGAGGATGTTTCCGTTTTCACCGTGGGCCCTCAGTGCGCTCCCAGATAGCACTATGCAGATTCCACGGAAACGGTGTTAGCAAACTGCTTCGTGAAGACTAAGTGGGAACTCTGTGAGATGAATTCACGTTTCACTGAGAAGTTTCTCACAAAGCCTCTTTCCAGTTTTCATTTCACGATAGTTCCTTGGTCACCATGAGCTTCATTGCGCTGAGAAATAGCCCAGTGCAGATTGCAATCAAACAGTGTTAGCAAACGGGTCAGTGAAAAGGTGCGTGGAAGTCTAGGAGTCGCATTCACATGTCACAATGCCGTTTCTCCGAAGGCTTCTTTCCAGTTTGTATCTGAGGACGTTTCTCTTTTCACCATATCCCTCCGTGGGCTCCCAAGAGTGGTGTAAGCCTTTGAAATGAACTCACACGTCACAAAGCTGTTTCTCAGAAAGCTGCACTCCGGTTTTTCTCGGAGGATATTCCCTTTCTCCCCACACTCTCCAAACCCATCCGAAATATCGGTTCTCAGAATCCACAAAAACAGCGCTGGGGAACGGCTCCAAGAAACAGTGATGTAACTCGGTCAGATGAAGTCACGTATCTGAAAGCAATTTCTGAGGA
Organism: Macaca nemestrina; assembly: GCF_043159975.1. Taxonomy (NCBI): domain Eukaryota; kingdom Metazoa; phylum Chordata; class Mammalia; order Primates; family Cercopithecidae; genus Macaca; species Macaca nemestrina. The sequence continues at coordinate 155,901 of NW_027257611.1, forward strand.
AGCTTCTGTCATTTTTATCTGAGGATACTTCCTTTGTCACGGTAAGCTGCGTAGCTCCAAGAAGTCTCCCATTGCGGATTTCAAGGAAACGGTCTTGTCAAACTCATCACTGAAGAGAAAAGTGTAACTCTGTGAGGTGCACTCACACAGCGCAATGCAGTTTCTCACAAAGCTTCTTGCCAGTGTGCATCTGAGGCTATTTCCTTTTCACCGGAGCCCTCAATGAGCTCCCAAATATCGCTTTGCAAATTCCACGAGAACAGTCTTCGCGAAGGGCTTCAGGAGGAGAAAGCTGCAATTCTGTGAGATGAATTCACAGATCACAAAGAAGTTTCTCAGAAAGCTTCCCTCTCCTTTGTAACGGAGGATATTTCCTTTGGCCCCGTAGTCCTCAAAGGGGTCTGAAATATCAGTTTCCAGATTCCACAGAAACAGGGGTAGCCAACGGCTCCATGAAGCACAGGTGTAATTCAGTGAGTTGAAGTCACACATCACAAAGCAGTTTCTCAGAAAGCTTCTATATTTTTGTTTTCGAGCTGAGGTTATTTGTGGTCTCGGAGCTCCACTGTGTGTCTTAGAGCAGGTTCTGCGAAAACACTGTTAGCAAGCTTCTCCATGGAAACAATGATAGAACTCTGTGAGCCGAATTCACCCACTGCAAAGGAGTTTCTGAGGAGAAACTCCTTTGTGTTTCTGAGGAGAATCCTCCCTGCAGATTTGTCTGAGTCTCGAGATTTCACGATTCACCATGGGATTCAATGCTATCCAAGATATCACTCGTGAGATTCTACAAACACAGTGCTAGCAAACTCCTCCAGGAAGGAGTGGTGTAACCCTGTGAAATGAATTCACACATCACGAAGCAGTTTCTCAGAGAGCTTCCTTCCGGTTTTTCTCGGAGGATAGTTCCTGTCCCCCTATACTCTTCAAGCCCATCCGAAATTGTGAGTTCTCAGAATCCACAAAAACCGTGCTAGGAAACGGCTCCAAGACCCAGTGATGCAACTCCGGGAGCTGAAGTCTCGTATCTGAAAGCAATTCCCGAGGAAGCTTCTTTCATTTCTTATCTGAGGATATTTCCTTTGTCACCGTAAGCTGCATAGCGCTGAGAAGTATCTCGTCGCAAACTTCAAGAAAACGAGGTGCTGGCAAACTGATCACTGAAGAGAAAAGTGTAACTCCGTGAGGCGCATTCACACACCGCAAGGCAGTTTCTCAGAAAGCTTCTTTCCGGTTCTTATCTGAGGATATTTTCTGTTCCCCGTAGCCCACAATGAGCTCCCAAAGATCACTTTGCAGAATCCACGGCAACGGTGTTAGCAAACCGCTACGAGAAGGTAAAGGTGAATCTCTGTGTGGTGGATTCAACATCACAGAGCAATTTCTGAGACAGCTTCTTTCTAGTTATTATCGGAGGATGTCTCCGTGTTCACCATGGGCCTCAATGCGCCCCCAAATATCACTTTGCAGATTCCACGGAAACAGTGTTAGCGAACGGCTTCCTGAAGACTCGGTTGTAACTCTGTGTGATGAATTCACGTATCACAGAGAAGTTTCTCACGCAGCTTCGCTCACGTTTTGCATCGAGGGTATTTCAGCGTAGGCCTGAATTCGAACCAAAGTAGCCCTCCTCAGGTTCCTCAAAGACCGTGTTAAATGACTCTTCCATGAAAGGGGCGTGTAACTCTGTGAGATGAATTCTCACATCACAATCCAGTTTCTAAGACAGCTTCTTTCTCATTTTATCTGAGGATATGTCCTCTGTAAGCTTCATTGCGCTAAGAAATATGCCATGGCAGATTTCAGGAAAACTGTGTTAGCAAGTTGATCACTGAAGAGAAAACTGTAACTCCGTGAGTTGCATTCACACATCCCGACGCCGTTTCTCAAAACACTTCTTTCCTGTTTTTGTCTGAGGACATTTCCCTTTTCACCATAGGCCTCAATGAGCTCCCAAATATCCCTTTGCGGAATCCATGAAAACAGTGTTAGCATACTGCTACAAGATGGTAAAGGTGACGCTCCGTGTGGGGAATTCAACATCACAAAGCAATGTCTGAGACGGCTTCTTTCTAGTTATCATCTGAGGACGTTTCCGTTTGCACCATGGGCCCCGAATGCGCCCCCAAATATCGCCTTGCAGATTCCAGGAAAACAGTGGTAGCAAACTGCTTCCTGAAGATTCAGCTGTAACTCTGTGTGTTGAATTCACGTAGCACAGAGAAGTGTCTCACAAAGCTTCTCTCACGTTTTTAATTGGGGATATGTCCTTCCTCAGCGTAGGCCTCAATTCCATCCAAAGTAGCCCTTCTCGGGTTCCTGAGAGACAGTGTTAAACGACTGCCCCACGAAACGCCGGTGTGACGCTGGGAGATGATTTCACACATCGCAAACCAGTTTCTAAGAAAGCTTCTTTTCATTTGATCTGAGGAGATTTCCTTTGTCCCCGTAAGCTTCATTGCGCTAAGAAGCATCCCAAGGCAGATTTCAAGGAAACTGTGTGAGCAAACTGGTCACTGAAGAGAAAAGTGTCACTCTGGGAGTTGCATTCGCACATCGCAACGCAGTTTCTCAGAACGCTTCCTTCCAGTTTTTATCGGAGGCTATTTCCTTTTCCCCGTAGCCCTCAATGAGCTCCCAAATATCACTTTGCGGAATCCAGGAAAACAGTGCTAGCCAACTGCTACAAGAAGGGAAGGTGAATCTCTGTGTGGTGAATTGACACATCACAAAGCAATTTCGGAGACAGCTTCTTTCTCGTCACGACCTGAGGATGTTTCCGTTTTCACCGTGGGCCCTCAGTGCGCTCCCAGATAGCACTATGCAGATTCCACGGAAACGGTGTTAGCAAACTGCTTCGTGAAGACTAAGTGGGAACTCTGTGAGATGAATTCACGTTTCACTGAGAAGTTTCTCACAAAGCCTCTTTCCAGTTTTCATTTCACGATAGTTCCTTGGTCACCATGAGCTTCATTGCGCTGAGAAATAGCCCAGTGCAGATTGCAATCAAACAGTGTTAGCAAACGGGTCAGTGAAAAGGTGCGTGGAAGTCTAGGAGTCGCATTCACATGTCACAATGCCGTTTCTCCGAAGGCTTCTTTCCAGTTTGTATCTGAGGACGTTTCTCTTTTCACCATATCCCTCCGTGGGCTCCCAAGAGTGGTGTAAGCCTTTGAAATGAACTCACACGTCACAAAGCTGTTTCTCAGAAAGCTGCACTCCGGTTTTTCTCGGAGGATATTCCCTTTCTCCCCACACTCTCCAAACCCATCCGAAATATCGGTTCTCAGAATCCACAAAAACAGCGCTGGGGAACGGCTCCAAGAAACAGTGATGTAACTCGGTCAGATGAAGTCACGTATCTGAAAGCAATTTCTGAGGAAGCTTCTGTCATTTTTATCTGAGGATACTTCCTTTGTCACGGTAAGCTGCGTAGCTCCAAGAAGTCTCCCATTGCGGATTTCAAGGAAACGGTCTTGTCAAACTCATCACTGAAGAGAAAAGTGTAACTCTGTGAGGTGCACTCACACAGCGCAATGCAGTTTCTCACAAAGCTTCTTGCCAGTGTGCATCTGAGGCTATTTCCTTTTCACCGGAGCCCTCAATGAGCTCCCAAATATCGCTTTGCAAATTCCACGAGAACAGTCTTCGCGAAGGGCTTCAGGAGGAGAAAGCTGCAATTCTGTGAGATGAATTCACAGATCACAAAGAAGTTTCTCAGAAAGCTTCCCTCTCCTTTGTAACGGAGGATATTTCCTTTGGCCCCGTAGTCCTCAAAGGGGTCTGAAATATCAGTTTCCAGATTCCACAGAAACAGGGGTTGCCAACGGCTCCATGAAGCACAGGTGTAATTCAGTGAGTTGAAGTCACACATCACAAAGCAGTTTCTCAGAAAGCTTCTATATTTTTGTTTTCGAGCTGAGGTTATTTGTGGTCTCGGAGCTCCACTGTGTGTCTTAGAGCAGGTTCTGCGAAAACACTGTTAGCAAGCTTCTCCATGGAAACAATGATAGAACTCTGTGAGCCGAATTCACCCACAGCAAAGGAGTTTCTGAGGAGAAACACCTTTGAGTTTCTGAGGAGAATCCTCCCTGCGGATTTGTCTGAGTCTCGAGATTTCACGATTCACCATGGGATTCAACGCTATCCAAGATATCACTCGTGAGATTCTACAAACACAGTGCTAGCAAACTCCTCCAGGAAGGACTGGTGTAACCCTGTGAAATGAATTCACACATCACGAAGCAGTTTCTCAGAGAGCTTCCTTCCGGTTTTTCTCGGAGGATAGTTCCCGTCCCCCTATACTCTTCAAGCGCATCCGAAATTATGAGTTCTCAGAATCCACAAAAACCGTGCTAGGAAACGGCTCCAAGACCCAGTGATGCAACTCCGGGAGCTGAAGTCTCGTATCTGAAAGCAATTCCCGAGGAAGCTTCTTTCATTTCTTATCTGAGGATATTTCCTTTGTCACCGTAAGCTGCATAGCGCTGAGAAGTATCTCGTCGCAAACTTCAAGAAAACGAGGTGCTGGCAAACTGATCACTGAAGAGAAAAGTGTAACTCCGTGAGGCGCATTCACACACCGCAAGGCAGTTTCTCAGAAAGCTTCTTTTCGGTTCTTATCTGAGGATATTTTCTGTTCCCCGTAGCCAACAATGAGCTCCCAAAGATCACTTTGCAGAATCCACGGCAACGGTGTTAGCAAACCGCTACGAGAAGGTAAAGGTGAATCTCTGTGTGGTGGATTCAACATCACAGAGCAATTTCTGAGACAGCTTCTTTCTAGTTATTATCGGAGGATGTCTCCGTGTTCACCATGGGCCTCAATGCGCCCCCAAATATCACTTTGCAGATTCCACGGAAACAGTGTTAGCGAACGGCTTCCTGAAGACTCGGTTGTAACTCTGTGTGATGAATTCACGTATCACAGAGAAGTTTCTCACGCAGCTTCGCTCACGTTTTGCATCGAGGGTATTTCAGCGTAGGCCTGAATTCGAACCAAAGTAGCCCTCCTCAGGTTCCTCAAAGACCGTGTTAAATGACTCTTCCATGAAAGGGGCGTGTAACTCTGTGAGATGAATTCTCACATCACAATCCAGTTTCTAAGACAGCTTCTTTCTCATTTTATCTGAGGATATGTCCTCTGTAAGCTTCATTGCGCTAAGAAATATGCCATGGCAGATTTCAGGAAAACTGTGTTAGCAAGTTGATCACTGAAGAGAAAACTGTAACTCCGTGAGTTGCATTCACACATCCCGACGCCGTTTCTCAAAACACTTCTTTCCTGTTTTTGTCTGAGGACATTTCCCTTTTCACCATAGGCCTCAATGAGCTCCCAAATATCCCTTTGCGGAATCCATGAAAACAGTGTTAGCATACTGCTACAAGATGGTAAAGGTGACGCTCCGTGTGGGGAATTCAACATCACAAAGCAATGTCTGAGACGGCTTCTTTCTAGTTATCATCTGAGGACGTTTCCGTTTGCACCATGGGCCCCGAATGCGCCCCCAAATATCGCCTTGCAGATTCCAGGAAAACAGTGGTAGCAAACTGCTTCCTGAAGATTCAGCTGTAACTCTGTGTGTTGAATTCACGTAGCACAGAGAAGTGTCTCACAAAGCTTCTCTCACGTTTTTAATTGGGGATATGTCCTTCCTCAGCGTAGGCCTCAATTCCATCCAAAGTAGCCCTTCTCGGGTTCCTGAGAGACAGTGTTAAACGACTGCCCCACGAAAGGCCGGTGTGACGCTGGGAGATGATTTCACACATCGCAAACCAGTTTCTAAGAAAGCTTCTTTTCATTTGATCTGAGGAGATTTCCTTTGTCCCCGTAAGCTTCATTGCGCTAAGAAGCATCCCAAGGCAGATTTCAAGGAAACTGTGTGAGCAAACTGGTCACTGAAGAGAAAAGTGTCACTCTGGGAGTTGCATTCGCACATCGCAACGCAGTTTCTCAGAACGCTTCCTTCCAGTTTTTATCGGAGGCTATTTCCTTTTCCCCGTAGCCCTCAATGAGCTCCCAAATATCACTTTGCGGAATCCAGGAAAACAGTGCTAGCCAACTGCTACAAGAAGGGAAGGTGAATCTCTGTGTGGTGAATTGACACATCACAAAGCAATTTCGGAGACAGCTTCTTTCTCGTCACGACCTGAGGATGTTTCCGATTTCACCGTGGGCCCTCAGTGCGCTCCCAGATAGCACTATGCAGATTCCACGGAAACGGTGTTAGCAAACTGCTTCGTGAAGACTAAGTGGGAACTCTGTGAGATGAATTCACGTTTCACTGAGAAGTTTCTCACAAAGCCTCTTTCCAGTTTTCATTTCACGATAGTTCCTTGGTCACCATGAGCTTCATTGCGCTGAGAAATAGCCCAGTGCAGATTGCAATCAAACAGTGTTAGCAAACGGGTCAGTGAAAAGGTGCGTGGAAGTCTAGGAGTCGCATTCACATGTCACAATGCCGTTTCTCCGAAGGCTTCTTTCCAGTTTGTATCTGAGGACGTTTCTCTTTTCACCATATCCCTCCGTGGGCTCCCAAGAGTGGTGTAAGCCTTTGAAATGAACTCACACGTCACAAAGCTGTTTCTCAGAAAGCTGCACTCCGGTTTTTCTCGGAGGATATTCCCTTTCTCCCCACACTCTCCAAACCCATCCGAAATATCGGTTCTCAGAATCCACAAAAACAGCGCTGGGGAACGGCTCCAAGAAACAGTGATGTAACTCGGTCAGATGAAGTCACGTATCTGAAAGCAATTTCTGAGGAAGCTTCTGTCATTTTTATCTGAGGATACTTCCTTTGTCACGGTAAGCTGCGTAGCTCCAAGAAGTCTCCCATTGCGGATTTCAAGGAAACGGTCTTGTCAAACTCATCACTGAAGAGAAAAGTGTAACTCTGTGAGGTGCACTCACACAGCGCAATGCAGTTTCTCACAAAGCTTCTTGCCAGTGTGCATCTGAGGCTATTTCCTTTTCACCGGAGCCCTCAATGAGCTCCCAAATATCGCTTTGCAAATTCCACGAGAACAGTCTTCGCGAAGGGCTTCAGGAGGAGAAAGCTGCAATTCTGTGAGATGAATTCACAGATCACAAAGAAGTTTCTCAGAAAGCTTCCCTCTCCTTTGTAACGGAGGATATTTCCTTTGGCCCCGTAGTCCTCAAAGGGGTCTGAAATATCAGTTTCCAGATTCCACAGAAACAGGGGTAGCCAACGGCTCCATGAAGCACAGGTGTAATTCAGTGAGTTGAAGTCACACATCACAAAGCAGTTTCTCAGAAAGCTTCTATTTTTTTGTTTTCGAGCTGAGGTTATTTGTGGTCTCGGAGCTCCACTGTGTGTCTTAGAGCAGGTTCTGCGAAAACACTGTTAGCAAGCTTCTCCATGGAAACAATGATAGAACTCTGTGAGCCAAATTCACCCACAGCAAAGGAGTTTCTGAGGAGAAACTCCTTTGAGTTTCTGAGGAGAATCCTCCCTGCGGATTTGTCTGAGTCTCGAGATTTCACGATTCACCATGGGATTCAACGCTATCCAAGATATCACTCGTGAGATTCTACAAACACAGTGCTAGCAAACTCCTCCAGGAAGGAGTGGTGTAACCCTGTGAAATGAATTCACACATCACGAAGCAGTTTCTCAGAGAGCTTCCTTCCGGTTTTTCTCGGAGGATAGTTCCTGTCCCCCTATACTCTTCAAGCCCATCCGAAATTATGAGTTCTCAGAATCCACAAAAACCGTGCTAGGAAACGGCTCCAAGACCCAGTGATGCAACTCCGGGAGCTGAAGTCTCGTATCTGAAAGCAATTCCCGAGGAAGCTTCTTTCATTTCTTATCTGAGGATATTTCCTTTGTCACCGTAAGCTGCATAGCGCTGAGAAGTATCTCGTCGCAAACTTCAAGAAAACGAGGTGCTGGCAAACTGATCACTGAAGAGAAAAGTGTAACTCCGTGAGGCGCATTCACACACCGCAAGGCAGTTTCTCAGAAAGCTTCTTTCCGGTTCTTATCTGAGGATATTTTCTCTTCCCCGTAGCCCACAATGTGCTCCCACAGATCACTTTGCAGAATCCACGGCAACGGTGTTAGCAAACCGCTACGAGAAGGTAAAGGTGAATCTCTGTGTGGTGGATTCAACATCACAGAGCAATTTCTGAGACAGCTTCTTTCTAGTTATTATCGGAGGATGTCTCCGTGTTCACCATGGGCCTCAATGCGCCCCCAAATATCACTTTGCAGATTCCACGGAAACAGTGTTAGCGAACGGCTTCCTGAAGACTCGGTTGTAACTCTGTGTGATGAATTCACGTATCACAGAGAAGTTTCTCACGCAGCTTCGCTCACGTTTTGCATCGAGGGTATTTCAGCGTAGGCCTGAATTCGAACCAAAGTAGCCCTCCTCAGGTTCCTCAAAGACCGTGTTAAATGACTCTTCCATGAAAGGGGCGTGTAACTCTGTGAGATGAATTCTCACATCACAATCCAGTTTCTAAGACAGCTTCTTTCTCATTTTATCTGAGGATATGTCCTCTGTAAGCTTCATTGCGCTAAGAAATATGCCATGGCAGATTTCAGGAAAACTGTGTTAGCAAGTTGATCACTGAAGAGAAAACTGTAACTCCGTGAGTTGCATTCACACATCCTGACGCCGTTTCTCAAAACACTTCTTTCCTGTTTTTGTCTGAGGACATTTCCCTTTTCACCATAGGCCTCAATGAGCTCCCAAATATCCCTTTGCGGAATCCATGAAAACAGTGTTAGCATACTGCTACAAGATGGTAAAGGTGACGCTCCGTGTGGGGAATTCAACATCACAAAGCAATGTCTGAGACGGCTTCTTTCTAGTTATCATCTGAGGACGTTTCCGTTTGCACCATGGGCCCCGAATGCGCCCCCAAATATCGCCTTGCAGATTCCAGGAAAACAGTGGTAGCAAACTGCTTCCTGAAGATTCAGCTGTAACTCTGTGTGTTGAATTCACGTAGCACAGAGAAGTGTCTCACAAAGCTTCTCTCACGTTTTTAATTGGGGATATGTCCTTCCTCAGCATAGGCCTCAATTCCATCCAAAGTAGCCCTTCTCGGGTTCCTGAGAGACAGTGTTAAACGACTGCCCCACGAAACGCCGGTGTGACGCTGGGAGATGATTTCACACATCGCAAACCAGTTTCTAAGAAAGCTTCTTTTCATTTGATCTGAGGAGATTTCCTTTGTCCCCGTAAGCTTCATTGCGCTAAGAAGCATCCCAAGGCAGATTTCAAGGAAACTGTGTGAGCAAACTGGTCACTGAAGAGAAAAGTGTCACTCTGGGAGTTGCATTCGCACATCGCAACGCAGTTTCTCAGAACGCTTCCTTCCAGTTTTTATCGGAGGCTATTTCCTTTTCCCCGTAGCCCTCAATGAGCTCCCAAATATCACTTTGCGGAATCCAGGAAAACAGTGCTAGCCAACTGCTACAAGAAGGGAAGGTGAATCTCTGTGTGGTGAATTGACACATCACAAAGCAATTTCGGAGACAGCTTCTTTCTCGTCACGACC